>NW_028319273.1:140000-397500 GCF_062004578.1 Staurois parvus
ACTAGAGCTAAATAACACAGGCCGGGGGTTACTACAAAAATTAGGATACTAAAGAGGATACAGTGGTGTAAAATTGCCCAGCAGATTGATTAAAGGATAATAGGCCTAACTGGTGTATGCCTAAGTTTTATTTTATCTATGAGGATAGGGGTGTGCGGTGAATGTGAGTGTTATAATGTGGGGTGGTTTAGGTGCACACTGTTCTTACACATCAAATGATGCAGTGGCATGCTGATGATCAGTAACAGGTGAATTCTGTACTTTGAGAAACTCAAACCTAAAAAAAGTCACATAAACATAAAAAAACAAAAGAAAAAAAAATCCCCAAAATGTCACCTATGAAAGCAAAAAAAAAAAATATTATCCCTGGCGAATCTGCACACAAAATTTCAGGAACCTCAAATCTGAAGGATTTGCCTGAAACCCACAGTAGCGACAAATCCAAACATAATCCCTAATGTTCTGTTAGAGAGACTGAGCTGACCGCCCACTGGGGAGAGCCAGAGTCTGCTCTGCAGCAGCAGAGGGGGCACAGACCTGTCACCCGCTTGATCAGCTAGGATCAGTGGAGAAATCCCCCCCCCCAATGAACAAGCGAATCCGCTAAATAGGTCTGTCCCGTGTGAAAGAGCCTTTAGAAAAGATTTTCAAAAGTCCTTAGTCCTTCAACAGTCTGTGTAATCTGATCTCTCTTACTTTTGGGATCAGTTTTACCGGTGGAACTTTTAAAAGCCTCCAGACACCTGATTAAGAGCTTGACACCCTCTAGCCGATAATCATGGAGTATTTATAAGCAGTGTTCTACAGGCGTACCTCAGTTTACGAATGCCTCGGTTTACATAAATTTCAGTTTACAAATGAAAATCCATTGAAAATAATGTTTACGAATTTTCTTCGCAATATGAAGTGTTTATAGCGAAGGCCCCATGCCTTTAAAGTGCCCTTTATAAAGCGTTTTGAACAGATAAGACTTTTTTTTACTTTTTTCTGATTCTCTGACCTCCGGAACGGATTAATTGGTTTTCAATGCATTTACAATTTTTTTTCAATCATGTCCCTGTACAGTATTTACAGTCATGGCCGAAATTGTTGGCACCCTTGATATTTCTCCAGGAAATCATGTATTTCTCACGAAACGTATTGCATTAACACATGTTTTGCTATACACATGTTTATTCCCTTTGTGTGTATTGGGACAAAACAAAAAAAGGGAGGAAAGAAAGCAAATTCGACATAATGTCACACAAACCTCCAAAAATGGGCTGGACAAAAGTATTGGCACCCTTTCACAACTGCGGATAAATAAGAATGTTACAAGCATGTGATGCTCCTGTAAACTCACCTGGGGCAAGTAACAGGTGTGGGCAATATAGAAATCACACCTGAAAGCAGATAAAAAGGAGAGACGTTCACTTAACCTTTGCATTGTGTGTCTGTCTGTGCCACACTAAGCATGGACAACAGAAAGAGGAGACGAGAACTGTCTGAGGACCTGAGAACCAAAATTGTGGCAAAATATCAACAATCTCAAGGTTACAAGTCCATCTCCAGAGAACTAGATTTGCCTTTGTCCACAGTGCGCAACATTATCAAGAAGTTTGCAACCCATGGCACTGTAGCTAATCTCCCTGGTCGTGGACGGATGAGGAAAATTGATGAAAGATTGCAACGCAGAATAGTCCGGATGGTGGATAAGCAGCCCCAAACATGTTCCAAAGACATTCAAGCTGTCCTGCAGGCTCAGGGAGCATCAGTGTCAGCGCGAACTATCCGTCGACATTTAAATGAAATGAAACGCTATGGCAGGAGACCCAGGAGGACCCCACTGCTGACACAGAGACATAAAAAAGCAAGACTACAGTTTGCCAAAATGTACTTGAGTAAGCCAAAAGCCTTCTGGGAAAACGTCTTGTGGACAGATGAGACCAAGATAGAGCTTTTCGGTAAAGCACATCATTCTACTGTTTACCGAAAACGGAATGAGGCCTACAAAGAACAAAACACAGTACCTACGGTAAAATATGGTGGAGGTTCAATGATGTTTTGGGGTTGTTTTGCTGCCTCTGGCACTGGGTGCCTTGACTGTGTGCAAGGCATCATGAAATCTGAGGATTACCAAAGGATTTTGGGTCGCACTGTAGGGCCCAGTGTCAGAAAGCTGGGTTTGCGTCCAAGATCCTGGGTCTTCCAGCAGGACAATGACCCCAAACATACGTCAAAAAGCACTCAGAAATGGATGGCAAAGAAGCGCTGGAGAGTTCTGAAGTGGCCAGCAATGAGCCCAGATCTAAATCCCATTGAACACCTGTGGAGAGATCTTAAAATTGCTGTTGGGAAAAGGTGTCCTTCCAATAAGAGAGACCTGGAGCTGTTTGCAAAGGAAGAGTGGTCCAAAATTCCGGGTGAGAGGTGTCAGAAGCTTATTGATGGTTATAGGAAGCGACTGATTTCAGTTATGTTTTCCAAAGGGTGTGCAACCAAATATTAAGTTAAGGGTGCCAATACTTTTGTCCAGCCCATTTTTGGGGTTTTGTGTGACATTATGTCATATTTGCTTTTCTGCCTCTGTTTTATATTTGTTCCAATACATACAAAGGGAATAAACATGTGTATAGCAAAACATGTGTTAATGCAATACCTTTTTTGTGTGAAATACTTGATTTTCAGGAAAAATATCAAGGGTGCCAACAATTTCGGCCATGACTGTATGCCTTTAAAGTGCACTTTATAAAGAGTTTTGAACAGATAAGACTTTTTAAATTTTTTTTCTGATTTTCTTACCGCCGCAACGGATTAATTGGTTTCAATGCATTTTCAAAATTTTTTTTAATTACGTCCCTGTATAGTATTTATGCCTTTAAAGTGCACTTTATAAAGAGTTTTGAACAGATAAAAGACTTTTTTTTTACTTTTCTCTGACCTTCAGAACAGATAATTGGTTTTCAATGCATTTACAAATTAATTTTTAATCACGTCTCTGTACAGTATTTATGCCTTTAATGTGCACTTTATAAAGAGTTTTGAACAGATAAGACTTTTTTAAAACTTTTTTCTGATTACGGATTAATTGGTTTCAATGCATTCCTATGGGAAACCGCGTTTCAGTTTACGAATTTTTTCCAATACAAAAAGTCCCGCAGAATGCATTAAATTCGTAAACCGAGGTACGCCTGTATATCAGATTACAATAAAAAGAAAATATTTTGCATTGTGTTTTATTTAAGTCTTAAACATATGACATATACCGACTACAGTATATCCAAAGCCCCCACCACACAGTCCTTTGACTTGCATTATGGACCTTTGCTGTCCTCTAAATTCAACCGTGACATACATCCATTTCATGCAGACCTCTGATCTTGCTTAGCGCTTTTCCCTCTACGGTTGCACAAGACAGATTCTGACCAGTGAACTGTAAAAAAACAACTATTATTTGGCGATGGTACACAATTGATCTCCATCCAACCAAAGCTAATGTTTTAGATCATCCTGAGAAGTTCTCAATAAATTTCCTTGTCTTTGCGCCTCCACAAATTAGGCCGGTTCAGCCACTGGCAAAGGTGATGGTTAAATTTAGCAACATACATTATTTGTGAGCAATTAAGCAGAATCAGGAAGGGAACCGAACAGAGGTGGATCATCTGCTGACCCATGATGAAGATGAAATCTTGATCTCGGATTGACACATTGACCTTGAACATGGCTGACTTGAAACATTTTAACTCGTTCTACGGTGGTCAAGCCATGACCCTCTCCCATTACTTGAAATTCAAAAAAACCACCAAAGCGTTCAGTAATTCATATGATATTGTGTTAATTTGCGCACCCAAGAAACAGATTCAAAAGGGAATGTCAATGTGTTTTGCTCCCAAGCTACGGAGGAGGAACGATGATTGATTGAATGACCTCGAGATCAGGCAGAAGTCATTACAGCCACAAAGGGGAGCTTTGCAACCAACAGGAATTTATGGCTAATGCAATTAAAAATTGATTCATAATTGTTGTCATACAACTGAAATTAATTATAGACAAAGATACAGATGATGGAGGGCCATACTATAGCTGGTGAGGAACAGCAACATCATCACTTGGCAAACAGTCAGGCACATATATCTAGAATAAGTGACAATAGGACAGTCCATATGACTTCTGGAGATAGAGTCATCAGATAACTCTGGAAAAAATATTTATGTAAATACAGATGAAGTAGTTCATGGAAACCATTGAAAATTAGATGTTTGCTTCATTTTTTGTTACAATAATGTATAAACCTGGGTAGGACAAGATGGCTGTAGGTGGAGATCTGGGCAAATGACTATAATGGAAATGTCTGTTAATTCGAGCATATCTAAACCCAGCAACAAGCATATAATATATTGCAACATACCTGTCTTCAGGTGTGGTGGCTGCATTATTTTTCTTTTTCATTTTATCCTTTATTATTACTTGGTGATCCTGCCAGTAACATAGTTCATGTCCTAGAGTGACAATATTTACTGCATTTTATCTATAGATGCACGCCCTGGATTCCCACCTAGGTGGGAATGATATATTCGGCTGTCAAAAGCCTCCTGGAATTCCTATGTCACAGATCCCAAAATTCCTTGAGATACTCCGCAGAATGTGCACTACTGGGCATCTTCAGGGGCCTGGCTGCAAGAACCTGAAAGGTACAGACAGCTCTGGGTGGTCTCAGAGAAAAAGATGGCAACATGGGACTGGGTGAACAGTAGCGGAAAGGTTAATCACTGGGGGTGTGGGTATGTTTTTTTTTTTTGATAACTCAACAAAAAAGGTAACCTTGTGGTTTGGTTCTACTCCTGCTTTTCTCTGTAGCACCCTCCTAGGTAGCTAGGGGGAGCACTAGCTTCAATTGTTAGTTAAAGATTGAGTAGTAGCGAGGGTGCAATAGTCAGAAGGTCAAGTTTTGGTCAGAGCTGAGGGGCTCTGCAGATCAGCTGTCTGGAATTTCTCCCCGCTCTAGGACTTTGGAGAAAGATCTAGAAGCATTGGGCGGAGGTGAGGAGTGGCTGGTCTGTACTCCTAGAGGATCTTGGCCAATCCCCAACAGAAGGCTTGGCAAGGGGCCAGGACAGCCTTTAAAAGTAACCGAGCCTGCTCAGCAGCAGGAGAGTTGGAAGATGGAGAGGAAGTGAGGCTGGACAGCAGGAGCTTTGGAGGGGGCCCAGATCTAAGAGGTGCTCTCCTCCAGGCAGGAGGACCTTGGAAGGAGGAAAGCTTGGGACTTCACCTACCCCCAGAGAGAGGACCATCTGTGTGGCAAGGAAGGAGCTGTCCAGCTAGAAGGCCTGGTAGCAGCCACTGACCCACCAGCAACACAAGTAAAGGACTAAGTGAGTAGACCTGCACCCCCTGGACCAGATAGGGGAAGGATCACTCTGGTGGAAAACCATATTAGCAACTACCCAGGACTGTCATACTTTAACGTGGCAAGCACTGGATCCCCTGCTCAGGGATTTCCCTCAGATAGCTGGATGAGAGGAGGATTGGGGTCTGAGGTGGTACAACCAGAGACGCTGGCTAGCTCTTCAAAAGAGACTGTTTTCTGTAAAAACTTGTATATAGTCTCAGGAAGTTGTCCTCGATTTCTCAGTTCCATTGGGCATCCCGTACACCCCTTTACCCAATCCAAGTTCAATTCCCCCTAATAAAACTTCAAAAACAAGCTCAAGGACTGGTTACTATCTCTTGGATGCAAGTTATTGTGAAAATGCATGTTGCCTGGCTGTGCAAGACTATAGGGGGACCTAAACTTCAGCGACTCCTAAGGAAGTAATGCTACATCTCTAACATGTCAGCCAATTTATTTTCATCAATTATTAGATGAACATTAGTCTGTTCATGCAGCCAGGGCTGGACCTCCTTCAGTGGGGCTGGTAGGAATAAAATCTTTGTTGTCCGACCTAGACTCCCTTCTTCTAAACAGAACATAGTCCTGTTTTGCTAGTTGTACCACAACTGACAGTTTCTTTAAAGAGAGTCTTTCCATTCCTCAAGGATATATTCATAATGGGATTCTTGAGATGTTTCAAACCCTCTCCTCTTCCTTCTACAAAAGATCTAGCCTTGACTGATATGGAAATTTTGACTCATCCAAAGTCAGCAGCCTTCTTAGGAAGGCTTTGACATACGGGCTGTGGCTTCACTTTCTTTACTTTGAGTGAGAGGCAAGATGGCGGGACCCCCTGGGGGCAAAATCTGCGGAGACAGGCTGGAGTTTGGTTTATTGATTACACACTATTGTTTATCAGCTGAATAAGGTTTTTGTTGAAAATTAGCTCTGGGTTTGTGATAGCATTTTCTACTTGTCTCCTCTACCCTTGCCTTGCTTGTTCCAGTTTGCCTTGCTCTATCATCTGTGGATTGTCAAGTAAGTGACCCCTTGCCTGGATAATTGATTTCTCTTCTTATTGCTGCCTGCCCTGACTCTTGCCTGGATAATTGATTTCTCTTCTTATTGCTGCCTGCCCTGACTCTTGCCTGGATAACAGATTACTCTTCTGATTGCCACCTGCCTTGACTCTTGCCTCGATAACAGATTATTCTTCTGATTGCCACCTGCCCTGACTCTTGCCTGGATAACAGATTACTCTTCTTATTGTTGCCTGCCCTGACTCTTGCCTGGATAACAGATTACTCTTCTTATTGCTGCCTGCCCTGACTCTTGCCTGGATAACAGATTACTCTTCTGATTGCCACCTGCCTTGACTCTTGCCTGGATAACAGATTATTCTTCTGATTGCCACCTGCCCTGACTCTTGACTGGATAACAGATTACTCTTCTGATTGCCACCTGCCCTGACTCTTGCCTGGATAACAGATTACTCTTCTGATTGCCACCTGCCCTGACTCTTGCCAGGATAACATATTACTCTTCTGATTGCCACCTGCCCTGACTCTTGCCTGCATAACAGATTATTCTGATTGCCACCTACCCTGACTCTTGCCTGGATAACAGATTACTCTTCTGATTGCCACCTGCCCTGACTCTTGCCTGGATAACAGATTACTCTTCTGATTGCCACCTGCCCTGACCCTTGCCTGGATAACAGATTGTTCTACTGATTGCCACCTGCCCTGACTCTTGCCTGGATAACAGATTACTCTTCTGATTGCCACCTGCCCTGACTCTTGCCTGGATAACAGATTACTCTTCTGATTGCCACCTGCCCTGACTCTTGCCTGGATAACAGATTACTCTTCTGATTGCCACCTGCCCTGACTCTTGCCTGGATAACAGATTATTCTTCTGATTGCCACCTGCCCTGACCCTTGCCAGGATAATGGATACCCTACTGATTGTTGCTTGCCCTAACCCTTTGCTCGAATAATGGATTACTCATCTGATTGCTGCTTGCAATGAGCTTTTGCCTGGATACAATTTACTTTTCTGGTTGATGTCTCCCCGACCCTTTGCCTGAAAAATAAATATCCCAATGATTTCCATCTGCCATGACCATTGACTGAACAGAAAAATATGCCACTTGCTGCTTGTCCTGATCCTTGCCTGGACAGAAAAATATGCTGATTGCTGCTTGTCCTGACCCTTGCCTGGATACAGATTACCCTCTGAATACAATTACCATAGGACATTCAGGAGGAAGGGAAGTGGAAGAACAGATTTACCAGATGGCACAGGAAACCTCTTACTCTTTGCAGCATGGCTGCCGAAGTGTGAACGTCGGTCCTGGTGCACACAGATTACCGCGTGACCAGAGACTGAGACTTGAGGGCGAAGACACCCAGGGCAGCACAGCATGGACCACAGTGATCACTTCTTCACCATTGCTGCAGGGAGAAGAGAGCATCCTCTCACCCTCTACTTCCCACTGCTGAGCACTGGACACTTTTGGTGAGAGACTGTGAGGGGCTCCCCCTTCTACAGTGAGAGGTCACCGCAGCATACTGGTGAGAGGGCTATTCTCCCATTGCTGATACTGTTAGGAAGGACTGAGCCACTGAAAGCAGTGCACTAAGCATACCCAATCCATGCGCACACTATACCGCATTTATTCTATACCTAGACTGCACTTATACCAACCCTGTACCAAATAATACAGAACCTTTACCACATATGAACCACATCTAACTTGCGCCTGTGCTGAGACTATACTGTACCTATACTGCATGCAGGTTAACTGGGACTGTTGTTAAGAGCACCAAAGCTCTTAAAGGGACCCAACGTTAGCCGGCAGAAGAACATCTTAAAGGACTGCCCCGTCAGTAATAATTATTCTGCAAGTCCCCTTTGTTAGAAGTTTCAGGGTTAAAGGCCCTTCTTGTCTTCCTCTCCTATTCCACCATCATTTTTTCTCTCATTTAGTCCCCCTCTCTACATTAATCCCAGTTACAATGCAAGTCAACAGCGATCGGCTGCTTTTTACAGGCACATCTGCTGTGTGAGTGATGTAAGCCCTTCGGGGCCTCCCTAAAGGGCCCCCAATGTTAGTCAGCAGAAGAACATCTCAAAGGACTGCCCATCCCATAACAGTTATTCTGCAAGCCCCCTTTGCTCCCCTGCTCCCACCTCTACCATTCTCCTTTTCTTTTGGACAGTGCACACCCAGTCAGTCTAAGATTAGTATCACCACCATAAATGCGCTGTGGAAGTATTGTTCCAACACTCGGTGGATTAAACTTTACTACTGCTCACTTCTGCACTTGGCCTTGCTACTGTTTATGCTGATCTGGATGCCGGATGTCATCCCTATGCCTAATCCTTACTGTTAATCACTTTGCTATGCTAAATTGTGTTATTACCATTGTTAACCCATTTTATGCTTGCCTAATTACCAAACATATTTGGTTACAATACATTACATTTGCCTTTGCTACCAGGTTTTGCCTGTTTTCTTTGATATAGTACACTACTGGGTAGTAAGTCTTACTTTCAGGGATTTCCTGTTGTATTATATGTTTGTACACTCAGCTTGGTGTGTTGGAGGGACTGAGGTTTTTTTGGAAAGGTTGAGGCAAAGAACATCATTGATCTAGTTCAGTGCCAGGGTAAGTGCTTGGGTCAAGGTCAAGGGCAAAGGACAAAAGGTCAGGATTTGAAAAAAAAAATATGTATCAGTGTCAGTTAGTTCTAACGATTGGGACCTGGGACTCCCGATTCCAGGTCACATGATCGCTGTGATAGCCTCTGATTGGCTATCACAGTGATCAGTCACTGTAGAGCCCTGCCCCCTTGTTTTTTTTTCTCTCTATGAATGGAGGAGAGAGATACATTGTATCTCTCTAAGTCCTGCCATAGAGAGGGGGAAAAAATGTTTGTTAAAAAAACAAAAAAAAAAACGCAAAAAGATAAATAAATAAATATTTAAAAATAAAATAAACAATAAAGAAAAATTACCCAGATCAAGGTTTGATCTAGTTCAGTAGAGGAAGATGAAAGAAAGAGCGCACAAACCTTGCGCATTACCTCAATAAATAGTGACTAATTTTATTAATAAGGAAATATACTCACAAAATGATTGTATAACAGTCATAAGTAACCATAATCCAAACAGGGTTACAGGTAAATCAAAAAGGGGGGAGTATGAAGGCTAACGCGTTTCGAAGGGTGCTCCCTTCTTCATCAGAGCTGGGTTTGGCAGATAGAAACTTCAGTATGGCAGAGTTCCCATGGCAAGGAGATATTCAGCCACTGAGTGTCAGTATTACAGCAGTACAGCCTGTTTAGTCTAAATCACAAAATGCGCACTATTGTTTCTGGGCTGTACAACGGGTACAAACAACAAATAAGGGGGGATATCCTCCTGCGCTTAATATGGGTAGGTCCCTATCTACTAGCTGCAATCACTCAAACTCAACCAATAAGTCAAAAATACCGTGCATAAAATAGTGAAGCGCTCTCAAATTAACTAAAAAAATTATTCAATAAGTGAAAAATTACATAAACTCTTCACATATATACCCATATACTATTAACTCTTAATAGATCTGTGATAAAAGATACCAAGATATACAATTCATAATATATAGTGATAAAAACAATTAACATAATACTACTGATTCATAAAAATGTGACAAATCGTGATACTTGTGACACAACTGAATATCAAAAAAAGGTATATAGTGATGCTGCGATAGGTACATACATATGTCTGTGGTAAACCCTATAACAAATTAGAAAAAATTACTTCTTAGATCAAAAAATTATAAATAAATAAACTCAGTGTATCAAAAAAAACTCAAATAATCCATGCAAAAATGTGAAACACTCTGTGATCTTCACTTCTAGTGCTCAAGAGAGGAATCCTCCAACGGCAGAAATGCCTGCTCACCTCCCCTCCTCGACCCACACAGGGCCAAAAGGCAAAAAGGCTCTCCTTAAAGGCAATCCTTTCCTCCAAGCAACTCGGGCAGGAACCTCAGGACTTCCACTCCACCTCCTCTTACCACGTCATATAGGGCACAAACAGAAACTTCCCATAGTATAACACCGTTTATTATAAGTAATATGGCATAACAAACTTTCCAACTCACATGGTATCTTTGGATACAGCGCTTTTTCACCTCACATCATGGGTGTACTCTCATACAGGGAGGGAAACCAATATGGCCGCTGCGTCCGGACAAAAACGTCCCCACGTGACCGGAAGTGACGTAATCTCGTGCTGGGAATGGCGTTCCGACGCGTTGCGTCACGTGCGTCGTGACTTCATCCTTCATCCTTCATCCTTCAGACCCTGATGAAGTCACGACGCACGTGACGCAACGCATCGGAACGCCATTCCCAGCACGAGATTACGTCACTTCCGGTCACGTGGGGACGTTTTTGTCCGGACGCAGCGGCCATATTGGTTTCCCTCCCTGTATGAGAGTACACCCATGATGTGAGGTGAAAAAGCGCTGTATCCAAAGATACCATGTGAGTTGGAAAGTTTGTTATGCCATATTACTTATAATAAACGGTGTTATACTATGGGAAGTTTCTGTTTGTGCCCTATATGACGTGGTAAGAGGAGGTGGAGTGGAAGTCCTGAGGTCCCTGCCCGAGTTGCTTGGAGGAAAGGATTGCCTTTAAGGAGAGCCTTTTTGCCTTTTGGCCCTGTGTGGGTCGAGGAGGGGAGGTGAGCAGGCATTTCTGCCGTTGGAGGATTCCTCTCTTGAGCACTAGAAGTGAAGATCACAGAGTGTTTCACATTTTTGCATGGATTATTTGAGTTTTTTTTGATACACTGAGTTTATTTATTTATAATTTTTTGATCTAAGAAGTAATTTTTTCTAATTTGTTATAGGGTTTACCACAGACATATGTATGTACCTATCGCAGCATCACTATATACCTTTTTTTGATATTCAGTTGTGTCACAAGTATCACGATTTGTCACATTTTTATGAATCAGTAGTATTATGTTAATTGTTTTTATCACTATATATTATGAATTGTATATCTTGGTATCTTTTATCACAGATCTATTAAGAGTTAATAGTATATGGGTATATATGTGAAGTGTTTATGTAATTTTTCACTTATTGAATAATTTTTTTAGTTAATTTGAGAGCGCTTCACTATTTTATGCACGGTACAAACAACAAATAACATACACATATATGGTATCGCTGCGATCGTCAGGAGCTGGAGAATTTATTTTGGGTTGTCCTTTGGTGATAGGTTATGGTAGTAACAAGAAACACAACTAAATTTAAAAATTTTTTTTTTTTTTTACTATTTTGGGCCAGTTTTCTTTTGATAATAAAAAAAAAATCAGGAGATATCCATTACCATTTAACACCAAATGAAATACCAATTTGTCCTGAAAAAAATGCGGTATAATTCACTTGGATGTACAAAGTAGTTGTGATGATATGTCCAGTTTTACTAACACATGTCAAAGTTGCAAAATTGTGCTTAGGCATTTAGATTTGTTTTACCCTTAGGCATGAAGGGGTTAAGGTAGCTGGGTGGACAAGACAGCCGATCTTACTGCGCCTATGGTATGGTATGGTATGGTATGGTATAGTATAATATGGTATGGTATGGTATGATATGGTATGGTATGGTATGGTATGGTATAGTATGGTATGGTATGGTATGGTATGGTATGGTATGGTATAGTATGGTATGGTATGGTATAGTATGGTATGGTATGGTATGGTATAGTATAGGATGGTATGGTATGGTATGGTATGGTATAGTATGGTATGGTATGGTATGGTATGGTATAGTATGGTATGGTATAGTATGGTATGGTATGGTATAGTATGGTATGGTATGGTATAGTATGGTATGGTATAGTATGGTATGGTATAGTATGGTATGGTATGGTATAGTATGGTATGGTATGGTATAGTATAGTATGGTATAGTATGGTATAGTATGGTATGGTATAGTATGGTATAGTATGGTATGGTATGGTATAGTATAGGATGGTATGGTATGGTATGGTATAGTATGGTATGGTATAGTATGGTATGGTATAGTATGGTATGGTATGGTATGGTATAGTATGGTATGGTATAGTATGGTATGGTATAGTATAGTATGGTATGGTATAGTATGATATAGTATGGTATAGTATGGTATGGTATGGTATGGTATAGTATGGTATGGTATGGTATGATATAGTATGGTATGGTATGGTATGATATGATATAGTATGGTATGGTATGGTATGGTATAGTATAGAATGGTATGGTATGGTATAGTATGGTATTGTATGGTATAGTATGGTATGATATAGTATGGTATTGTATGGTATGGTATAGTATAGTATGGTATGGTATGGTTTAGTATGGTATGGTATGGTATAGTATAGGATGGTATGGTATGGTATGGTATGGTATGGTATGGTATAGTATGGTATGGTATGGTATGGTATGGTATAGTATGGTATGGTATAGTATGGTATGGTATAGTATAGTATGGTATGGTATAGTATGATATAGTATAGGATGGTATGGTATGGTATGGTATAGTATGGTATGGTATGGTATGGTATGGTATAGTATGGTATGGTATAGTATGGTATGGTATGGTATAGTATGGTATGGTATAGTATGGTATGGTATAGTATGGTATGGTATAGTATGGTATGGTATGGTATAGTATGGTATGGTATGGTATAGTATAGGATGGTATGGTATGGTATGGTATAGTATGGTATGGTATAGTATGGTATGGTATAGTATGGTATGGTATGGTATAGTATGGTATGGTATAGTATGGTATGGTATAGTATAGTATAGTATGGTATAGTATGATATAGTATGGTATAGTATGGTATGGTATGGTATGGTATAGTATGGTATGGTATGGTATGATATAGTATGGTATGGTATGGTATGGTATAGTATGGTATGGTATGGTATGGTATGGTATGGTATGGTATAGTATGGTATAGTATGGTATAGTATGGTATGGTATGGTATGGTATAGTATGGTATGGTATGGTATAGTATGGTATAGTATGGTATAGTATGGTATGGTATGGTATAGTATGGTATGGTATGGTATGGTATGGTATGGTATGGTATAGTATGGTATAGTATGGTATGGTATAGTATGGTATAGTATGGTATAGTATGGTATGGTATGGTATGGTATGGTATGGTATAGTATGGTATGGTATGGTATGGTATAGTATGGTATAGTATGGTATGGTATGGTATGGTATGGTATAGTATGGTATAGTATGGTATAGTATGGTATAGTATGGTATAGTATGGTATAGTACGGTATAGTATAGTATGGTATAGTATGGTATGGTATATGTATGGTATAGTATGGTATAGTATGGTATAGTATGGTATGGTATGGTATAGTATGGTATAGTATGGTATGGTATGGTATGGTATGGTATAGTATGGTATAGTATGGTATGGTATAGTATGGTATAGTATGGTATGGTATGGTATAGTATAGTATGGTATAGTATGGTATAGTATGGTATGGTATAGTATGGTATAGTATGGTATAGTATGGTATGGTATGGTATGGTATAGTATGGTATAGTATGGTATGGTATGGTATAGTATGGTATAGTATGGTATAGTATGGTATGGTATAGTATGGTATGGTATAGTATGGTATAGTATGGTACAGTATAGTATGGTATGGTATGGTATGGTATAGTATGGTATAGTATGGTATGGTATGGTATGGTATAGTATAGTATGGTATAGTATGGTATAGTATGGTATGGTATAGTATGGTATAGTATGGTATAGTATGGTATGGTATAGTATGGTATAGTATGGTATAGTATGGTATGGTATAGTATGGTATAGTATGGTATAGTATGGTATGGTATGGTATGGTATAGTATAGTATGGTATAGTATGGTATAGTATGGTATGGTATAGTATGGTATAGTATGGTATAGTATGGTATGGTATAGTATGGTATAGTATGGTATAGTATGGTATGGTATGGTATGGTATGGTATGGTATAGTATGGTATAGTATGGTATAGTATGGTATGGTATGGTATAGTATGGTATGGTATAGTATGGTATGGTATAGTATGGTATAGTATGGTATTGTATGTTATAGTATGGTATAGTATGGTATAGTATGGTATAGTATGGTATTGTATGGTATGGTATAGTACGGTATAGTATGGTATAGTATGGTATAGTATGGTATGGTATGGTATTGTATGGTATGGTATAGTACGGTATAGTATGGTACAGTATGGTATAGTATGGTATGGTATGGTTTGTATGGTATAGTATGGTATAGTATGGTATGGTATGGTATAGTATGGTATAGTATGGTATTGTATGTTATAGTATGGTATAGTATGGTATAGTATGGTATAGTATGGTATTGTATGGTATGGTATGGTTTGTATGGTATAGTATGGTATAGTATGGTATAGTATGGTATAGTATGGTATGGTTTGTATGGTATAGTATGGTATAGTATGGTATAGTATGGTATAGTATGGTATGGTTTGTATGGTATAGTATGGTATAGTATGGTATAGTATGGTATAGTATGGTATTGTATGGTATGGTATAGTATGGTATAGTATGGTATAGTATGGTATATATGGTATAGTATGGTATAGTATGGTATGGTATGGTATAGTATGGTATAGTATGGTATGGTATAGTATGGTATGGTATAGTATGGTATGGTATAGTATGGTATAGTATGGTATTGTATGTTATAGTATGGTATAGTATGGTATAGTATGGTATAGTATGGTATTGTATGTTATAGTATGGTATAGTATGGTATAGTATGTTATAGTATGGTATAGTATGGTATAGTATGTTATAGTATGGTATAGTATGGTATGGTATTGTATGGTATAGTATAGTATGGTATGGTATAGTATGGTATAGTATGGTATTGTATGGTATGGTATAGTACGGTATAGTATGGTATAGTATGGTATAGTACGGTATAGTATGGTATAGTATGGTATAGTATGGTATAGTATGGTATAGTATGGTATAGTATGGTATAGTATGGTATTGTATGGTATAGTATAGTATGGTATGGTATAGTATGGTATAGTATGGTATTGTATGGTATGGTATAGTATGGTATAGTATGGTATAGTATGGTATAGTATGGTATAGTATGGTATAGTATGGTATGGTATGGTTTGTATGGTATAGTATGGTATAGTATGGTATGGTATGGCTTTGTATACAGTTATTCAAATGTGTGAAGAGTTAAACGTGGAAGCTAAAAAGCAGTAAAGTGATGGCTGAGCAAAAGTGGAGCATTCCTCGAAGTTAAACACAGTTACTTCTTCTGTCTTTTTAACATGAAACATAATCATTTCCACTTTAATTAGAAGAAAATATGGTATCCTGTATACGGCAGCTGTTAAGATTATCATTGCCTTTAAATTCGAGAAAAACTAGACAAAATTATAGGAGCGCCTCTGCTTTTTCGATTGAGATGCAGAACGCGCCTTGATTGACAGAACTTGATTCTATACATCACTGCCATTCTGCAAAAAAAATTGCATATCACTCAGAAGAATCTGCTGGCTTGAATACAAACGGCGAACCAGCAATGTTGTTTTCAAGGAAGTATTACTTTGTTTGCCTTGGAAATTGCAGATTTAAGTTCCAATCCATTTTCCTTCCACTGTAATTTATCTCTCAATTTTGTCCATCACTGACCATTAACCCTGATACGATGCCAGTGCATTTCGAGGAAAGGGCCATTTTTTTGGGGAGTTGTAGGGTTAAGTTCCATTCCACAATCCCTCTCTTCTCTTACTTTTATTAGTCCCTCATTTAGTCTCTCTGATCTATTGACCTGCTACAGAACTCAAGTGCATTTTGAGGGATGCTCTATTTTCCATTAGAAGTTTCAGGGTTAAGGGCCACTCTTGTCTCCCCCTTCCCTCCCATCATCATTTTTCTCTCATTTAGTCCCCCTCTCTCCATTAACCCCAGTCACAATGCAAGTCAATAGCGACCAGCTGCTTATTACAGGCACATCTACTTTGTGAGCAATGTGAGTCCTCCAAGAGCTCGTCCGAGTCTATAAACTCATCTCACCTCCAGATATACTCACAAACATGATGCTACCTAAGAAAAAGAGAGACTGGAGGACACATCAAGAACCCATCCTGCCGCTGCTCCGCGTACGTTACTACTGCAAATTAGCGTTTGTTATTTCACAAGCAGGGGTGGACTGACAACTCATGGGGCCCCCCCGGGCAATAGGGAATCATGGGGCCCTTGTGTCCTCACCCACACTCAAACCACACCTTAAAAGCCTATGAAAGGTACCAGGGGCATCTCATGGGGCCCTCTACTGACCCCAGGCCCTAGTGCCCAAATGGTCAGTCCGCCCCTGTTCGCAAGTTTACTTGTGTTGCATTAGGACTAATGTCATTATAACGGATGTGCCTCATTGTTTGCAGTTCACCGCAAATCACAAATTCTTTACATCTGTGCTTTTTGGTGCGCTTGGGTGGGCTTCAATGTCTATTGTGTGATGTGATCCAGTTGTATTCTGGAGGTGCGTTGAGGTGGTATTCCAACATGTGCCATATTGCACTACTACATATTACTGATGAACACAAGGTCAGACCGAACTTTAGCAGAAATTTCGCCTGCTTAGCTGGAGCCAAGCATTGTACATACAGTTGTGTTCAAAATAATAGCAGTCAGACATCACTAACCGGATCAATCACTGTTTTTGGTAGAAATGATATTTCTACATGGCAAATAATTTCCTAGCAGGTGTAGTAGAGTCATAGAAATCCAACAGACCCAACAGTCATGACATGCATGCTGCTGATTCTGTGTCATTGAATCACTAATTGAAAGGGGCATGTTCAAAATAATAGCAGCATGGAGTTCTATTAGTGAGGTCATTCATTCTTTGAAAAACAGGTGGCAATTATTGCCCTTATTTAAGGAAGGAAGGCAGCAAATGTTGTACCTGCTGGTTACAATGCATTTCTCTCTGAAATTCTGAGGAAAATGGGTCGTTCCAGACATTGTTCAGAAGAACAGCGTACCTTGATTAAAGAGTTGATTGGAGAGGGGAAAACATATAAAGAAGTGCAGAAAATGATCGGCTGCTCAGCTAAAATGATCGCAAATGCTTTAAAATGGCAACCAAAACCTGAAAGACGTGGAAGAAAGCGAAAAACTACCATTGGAATGGATAGAAGAATAGCTAAAATGGCGCGGACTCAGCCAACAATCAGCTCCAGGAAGATGAAAGAAGGTGTGACGTTCCCTGTGAGGACTGGTACAATTAGAAGACGCCTATGTGAAGCCAAGCTATCTGCAAGAAGTCCCCGCAAAGTCCCACTGTTGGGAAAAAGACGTGTGCTGAAGAGGTTACAATCTGCCAAAGAGCACATTGACCGACCTAAAGAGAAATGGCGCAACATTTTGTGGACTGATCAAAGTAAGATTGTTCTTTTTGGGTCTAGTGGGCGGAGACAGTTTGTCAGACGACCCCCAAACACTGAATTCAAGCCACAGTACACTGTGAAGACAGTGAAGCATGGTGGTGCAAGCATCATGATATGGGGATGTTTCTCATACTACGGTGTTGGGCCTATTTATCACATGCCAGGGATCATGGCTCAGTTTGAAGACATCAGAATACTTAAAGAGGTCATGCTGCCTTATGCTGAAGAGGAAATGCCCTTGAAATGGGTGTTCCAACAAGACAATGACCCAAACACACCAGTAAACGTGCAACATCTTGGTTCCAGACCAACAAGATGGACGTTATGGAGTGGCCAGCCCAATCCCCGGATCTTCATCCAATAGAAAACTTGTGGGGTGACATCAAAAATGCAGTTTCTGAGGCAAAACCAAGAAATAGAGAAGAACTGTGGAATGTGGTCCAATCATCCTGGGCTGGAATACCTGATCACAGGGGCCAGAAGTTGGGTGACTCCATGCAACACAGATGTACACCAGTTCTCAGAGACAGTGCGACTACAACCAAATATTCATGAAGTCATTCAAAGGAAAGCAAAATCTTCAAACATTTTTCAATTTATATAGTGAATGTTTGAGTTTGTAAAGAAGAATACAAACACTGCTATTTTTTTGAACCGTCTAATATTCACTTTTCTTCAATTTTTTTTAGAGGAACAACACAAATTTGATGTATTTTTCTTCATGTTTTGATTTGGAATGGAATGTGTCGTGTTCCCAATGCATTTGTGTGGATGGAAATAAAAGCTATTAGAAGGATTTTGAGCTTTATTCACTTTTTTCAACACACTGCTATTATTTTGAACACAACTGTATGCCTACCACAACCTGTCGCGTGTCCCAGAAGACTACGGGGAGGACAACTACCGCTTCTGATCGCCTTAGACAATCGCACTGGAAGTGGGAGCGGGCACCTGTCAAATTTGGGTACCCGCTCCCCAAAGGTGCCAATCCTTAATGGGGAGTGGGGAACAAGGCATTAAAGCGGAACTTCCCCTTTTGGGTGGAGCTCAACTTTAACACCTTGCTGCCTACGTTACACATACGTATGTGGCAGAAAAGAGGGTGAGTATTAACGTCGACACACCACACATATGCATCCGTGAGAACCAGAGCACCTCTGTCAGTATTAAATTACTTGTCTCATCCCTCTAACTGCTACATCTGCAAGAGATAAGCAGAAGAAAGGCCAGGTGCTTATCTTCGAGGGATTCCCCACATCCCTGACCAAGCGCTGCCAGTCCCTCCCCAGGAGGTTGCCTTCTGGTCCATCCCTTCTTCCATCATCAGCCTCAGGACACACCACCTGTGTCCACACTGCCACCACTTCGGTCACATAGGATCTTCACCATCCCCGATGAGGCTTGCCGGCTCCCATCCAGGTGCTCTGGTTCCTTGGTCTGCCTTCTCCTCCCATTGCCTATCCTATGGACCACTCCACCCAGTGACTCTTCTCCATCATATTCTGTGTTCAAAGTCAGTTCCCATTTTTCCTTCCACTACACCCTATATCAGCATCCCATTTTATATCATGTGAGCGCTGAATGTTTGTCCATTATCTAATGATCATTGCATGTACCACTGTACATCTGCAGGAGAGCATGTTCTTTTGTAAAACAACAGACTTACTGGCTGGATCACCAGGTGAAAATAAAGGAACTAAAGCCTAAAAAAGAAAACGAATGCAGCCACCACATCCAAGGATTAGTAAGCTGCAATAAAATAAATGTTTGCTTTCGGTTTGAAAACTGATTTAACCTCCAATGTTATAAAGCGGACTTCTCATTTATTGGCCAGTTTTCTCTCTCAGATTTTGTGTGTTAATTCGTCAGAGTTAATGCGGCGCATATCCCGTTTATAAAAAAAGAACAAAAGGTCACTTTCGTGAAAAGATCATTTATTAAACATCCAACCGCAGGACAAAGTTCCCGAACGCATAAAATGTCATCCTTTGCAGCAAATTCCATCCTGTTAGGTATTAGGCTTTGGATTTAAATTTTATGGGGCTGCCTATTTTCTACACCTCTTACACCCAGATTCATTGGAGCACCTACGAATTCTTGGCTCTCCTCATTCTACCGAGTTGAAGTTGTATGTCCCCGCCGAGCCCTTCCTTCTTCAGTTACCAGGAACCAGAAGCCGGCTTGATACATTTTATCCCATTGATAATAATAAGAACTTGGAATGACGGCAATCCGATCCGCGTGGTTATTGAGTCTCTGCCATGAAAGCGACAAAAGACGACGGAGTCACACAAATATTACCATAGTGACATATTTCTATCTCCTGACAGGCTCATTAGCAGATAAAGGTGCTTACCGAGATTAAAGCGCTCGATGAATGCAGATACTTGGCAACAGATGTGTACTTAATACGTCCTACCAAGGCTGAGCCAGGTGCTAGAATGTCCCAAATATAGTCGCTGCCGTGCATCTTGGGGAATCGACAGCATCAATGTAACCGGAAAATGATTTTTGTTATTGTTGTAATTTTAATATCAACTTTATTTCTTAACCCCTTCCTGCCCGCCACAGTATCCCTTTGAATATAACAGTGAAACCAAAAACTTAAAGGTACAAAAACACACAATAATAGAAACATATAAAAGTATTAATCTTTTAGTTGTAAATGGTAAAAAAGCATCCAGGGTCTAGACCAGCCTTTCTCAACCAGGGTGCCCAGACACCCTGGGGTGCCTTGAGGTTTCCTCGGGGGTGCCTTGGCAAAATGTCTAAAAATCGCCCAAAACTTGTATGCAAGCCAGCGGGTGGAACAAGCCGGCCTTTTAGTTATACAAAGCCACAGGTTTCCATTGTGCACCATTACGACCTTCTAGCTGCCGGCGTCCTGACAACCAATGACATCATCAATTGATAAGGAGAATGTCAGCTGCCTGCACAGCATCCTAGTTTGACCCTCCCCTGCTCCTCTTCATCAGTTGTGGGGTCACATTAGCTCAGTGATGGAGAAAAGCTGAGGGAGAAGAGAAACATTCGCATACTAGTCAGTACCAGTGTGCAAAAGTGTATTTACTTTGGAAGAATAAATCACCTCTAATGTTGGGTGTCCTACATGTGTGGATATTGCTATGTTATAGAAAACTATTAGAATAGTTTTTCACATTTTAGAATGGGGTGCCTTAGGACTGTCCATAATTTTAAAGGGCGCCTCGGGACTGTCCATCATTTTAAAGGGTGCCTCAGGACTGGCCATCATTTTAAAGGGTGCCTCAAGACTGTCTATAATTTTAAAGGGTGCCTCTGGACTGGCCATCATTTTAAAGGGCGCCTCGGGACTTTCCATAGTTTTAAAGGGTGCCTCGGGACTGGCCATCATTTTAAAGGGTGCCTCGGGACTGGCCATCATTTTAAAGGGTGCTTTGGGACTGGCCATCATTTTAAAAGGTGCCTCGGGACTGGCCATAATTTTAAAGGGTGCCTCGGGACTGTCCAATTATTTTAAAGGGTGCCTCAGGACTGGCCATCATTTTAAAGGGTGCCTCAGGACTGGCCATCATTTTAAAGGGTGCCTCGGGACTGTCTATAATTTTAAAGGTTGCCTCAGGACTGGCCATCATTTTAAAGGGTGCCTCAGGACTGTCCATCATTTTAAAGGGTGCCTCAGGACTGGCCATCATTTTAAAGGGTGCCTCAGGACTGGCCATCATTTTAAAGGGTGCCTCGAGACTGTCTATAATTTTAAAGGGTGCCTCAGGACTGGCCATCATTTTAAAGGGTGCCTCGGGACTGTCTATAATTTTAAAGGTTGCCTCAGGACTGGCCATCATTTTAAAGGGTGCCTCAGGACTGGCCATCATTTTAAAGGGTGCCTCGGGACTGTCCATCATTTTAAAGGGTGCCTCAGGACTGGCCATCATTTTAAAGGGTGCCTCAAGACTGTCTATAATTTTAAAGGGTGCCTCAGGACTGTCCATCATTTTAAAGGGTGCCTCAAGACTGTCTATAATTTTAAAGGGTGCCTCTGGACTGGCCATCATTTTAAAGGGCGCCTCGGGACTTTCCATAGTTTTAAAGGGTGCCTCGGGACTGGCCATCATTTTAAAGGGTGCCTCGGGACTGGCCATCATTTTAAAGGGTGCTTTGGGACTGGCCATCATTTTAAAAGGTGCCTCGGGACTGGCCATAATTTTAAAGGGTGCCTCGGGACTGTCCAATTATTTTAAAGGGTGCCTCTGGACTGGCCTTAATTTTAAAGTGTTCCTCGGGACTGTCCAATTATTTTAAAGGGTGCCTCGGGACTATCCAATTATTTTAAAGGGTGCCTCTGGACTGGCCTTAATTTTAAAGTGTGCCTCGGGACTGGCCATAATTTTAAAGGGTGCATCTGGACTGTCCATAATTTTAAAGGGTGCCTCTGGACTGTCCATAATTTTACCGGGTGCCTCTGGACTGTCCATAATTTTAAAGGGTGCGCCGGGACTGTCCATAATTTTAAAGGGTGCCTCGGGACTTGCCATCATTTTAAAGGGAGCATCGGGACTGTCCATAATTTTAAAGGGTGCCTCGGGACTGTCCAATTATTTTAAAGGGTGCCTCTGGACTGGCCTTAATTTTAAAGTGTGCCTCAGGACTGGCCATAATTTTAAAGGGTGCCTCGGGACTGTCCATAATTTTAAAGGGTGCCCCGGGACTGTCCATAATTTTAAAGGGTGCCTCGGGACTTGCCATCATTTTAAAGGGAGCATCGGGACTGTCCATCATTTTAAAGGGTGCCTCAGGACTGTCCATCATTTTAAAGGGTGCCTCTGGACTGGCCATAGTTTTAAAGGGTGCCTCGGGATTGGCCATCATTTTAAAGGGTGCCTTGACTGAAATAAGGTTGAGAAACATTGCTCTAGACACACCCAAGCATATAGAAAATACACATAAAAGAACATCAAAATTAATGTTACATGCTGTATAAACAATGTTGGAACCATATACACAAATTTACTTCAACATTCAGCCCGGGTTCACACTGATGCGGTGAAGAATTTGCAGCGTTTTCTGTGCGAATTCCACACCGCATCAGAATCGCACCCCGTGCATGCGAACCGCTGCGGGTGTGAATGGTAAGTTAACAACACCCCGAAATCGATCCACAAAATGCTGTGCGATGTGCAGAATCGGATCACATAGGTGTGACTACCCATGTGATCTGATTCTAGTGCGGACCCAAAAAAAGGTTTGGCGCCTTTTTGGTGCAGATGTGGTGCGATCAGAGCCATACAAAATGTACGGCTCCGATCGCACCGCACACGTCTGACACCCCCCCTGCTGAATAAGAGTCAGAACTCTCCAATCAACAGGGCGTGTGAGCTGTACTAATTGCAGAGCTATAGGTCTGACTCAGCAGAGGGTGTGCCGGACGTTTGCGGAGAGACCACTGCTCCCATACAGAGCAAGGGTCCTTCTCTCCTGCATGCCGGCAGGGGACAAACTTTTCGGGACAGGTTGAGGCTGTTTGCTCACGGATGGCAATGCATTCCTACCAGGACTTGGTAGAAGCAGCAAGGGCTAGGCAGTGGTATGGACCACAGAGGAGACACAGAGAGCCTCATGGAGTGACAAAAAAGGTGAAGGACATTGCAGAGACTGGGCACCTGATGACACTGTAGGGTATGGAACAGGGTCGGACTGACAACTCATGGCGCCCCTGAGCAATAGGGGATCATGGGGCCCCTGTGTCCTTGCCCACACTCAAATCACACCCAAAAAAACCTATAAAAGGTACCAGAGGCATTTCATGGGGCCCCCTACTGACCCCGGGCCCTCGGGCAGTGACCGAGTGCTCGAATGGTCACTCCGCCCCTGGAATGGAATCAGGTTGTCCACTCATTTAGTGAAGGTCAGAGCCCTTAGACGGGCCAAGATGCAGGGTCTAAAGAGCAGTCTTGTCTTTACCACAGCACTCCACATGGGGAGGTGGGTTTTGCTGGTGATGACTCCTAGGTTGTGGCCCTCAGACTTATCCAAGCAGGCAGCTACCAGAGAGTGAATACAGGTATACAGAGATGAGTCTCCAGAATACTAGGAACATGGGAGTGCTAAAATACAGTCTAGAGCAAGAACAATGTTAACTGGAGTGCATGGGGTCACTGGAGTAGAATACAGGATGGAGTGTATGTGGTCATTGGAGCAGGATACAGGGTGGCGTGTATGGGGTCATTGGAGCAGGATAAAGGCTGGAGTGTATGGGGCCACTGGAGCAGGATACAGGGTGGAGTGTATGGGGCCACTGGAGCAGGATACAGGGTGGAGTGTATGGGGTCATTGGGTCAGGATAAAGGCTTGAGTGTATGGGGTCACTGGAGCAGGATACAGGCTGGAGTGCATGGGGTCACTGGAGCAGGATACAGGCAGGAGTGTATGGGGTCACTGGAGCAGGATACAGGCTGGATTGTATGGGGTCACTGTAGAAGGGTACAGGGTGGAGTGTATGGGGTCACTGGAGAATGATTAAGGCCGGAGTGTATGTGGTCAGTGGAACAGGATACGGTTGGAAGGCACTGGGTCACTGGAGGGGGATTCAGCCTGAGAACACTAGCACTGTATGGAGAAGACACTGAGGATCACAATGGACACACAGTAGCAGGACACGGGAGGGCAGAAAGTAACTGGGAACACCCCCCAAAGAACGTGAGAAGAACAGGGCGGGGGTTATCCGCTACCATGAGGATGCATTGCTTGACCATCAAGCAATGCATGTGCTAACCCTTTAAGGGATCACCCCCTCAGTGATTGGTTAGCTCTGCTGTCTCCTCCTGTCAGCACATGTGCATGCTAGAGACCCTGATTGGCTCCTAGTCCTGACCTCCTCATCCCCTCTCCAATCTGACTGCAGCTGTGTAGCTGCTAGAAAGACATATTCAGGTACATATATTAGCTGTATACAGAAGCGGACTGACCATTTGGAAACTTGGGTACTTCCCAAGGGCCCGGGGTCAGTAGGGGGCCCCCATGAGATGCCCCTGGTACCTTTTTCATAGGCTTTTTTGAGTTTAGGCAAGGACACAGGGGCCCCATGATCCCCTATTGCCTGGGGCCCCATGAGTTGTCAGTCCGTCCCTGGCTGTATATAAAAACTACAGTAACGTTTTACAATTATTTTAAAAGGAAAGCGCAGCGGCACAATTATTTATGTATTTTGCACAGAGTATCTGCCTGCACTCCATTGCATAGAAGGCGCTTGGTACAAACTACTGAGCCAAATGTTCCCTTGCATACAATATGTTAATCTGTGAATATATATGCTAATAGCATGAAATGCAGTGCAGTATTTCGACCAGTCGTGGTTATTGATTTCACAAAGGCGTAGGTATGGAACAAAAGAGAGTGATCATGTGTCACAATGTATCAGAGGAAAACTAATAGCCACATCATTAACACCGACAGCACGCCATGTCTCTATTGTTGTGGATTATAAATGGTTGATTATAAATGGTTGGGTTTTTTTGTCTTTTCAATGACTTGAGTTTCTCGGAATGGTAAAAAGGTCTGTAGATATTTAAATGAGACATAACATAGCAGTGACTAGGCTATATGGGCTCCCTTCGGCACTGTGGTCTCTTGTTTTATGATTCTGTGTTAGGCGACTTCGCTTCCAAGCTACAATGTATGTGACTGCAGATTGAGGGGATAGGTGTTTGAACCACTGAGCACATTTGTCTACATTTATTGGGCTTTGCTGCCTCAGTATTTGCAAGCAATCATCGACTTCATAAAATACTTAGGTACACTTGGGGAGCCTAGCCATCTCTGGTAGAACGTGCCAACTGCCCTGAAGAAGGGGGAGGCAATTCCCCTAAGCACGTTGGCTCTATCTGCACAAGTTTTACCTCCAACAAATGATTATATTCTTCATCCAAAGTTTCCTTATTCTGGACACCGGGCGCTCCTCTCTCTCTACTCCTTTATTTTGTTGGGAAAGTTGGAAGTAGAGGTGATTTGGGGGAGGCTAAGCTGGCTATAGACGGAGTGATTTTCTTACCTGCAACCACAGGATGTAGGAAGAAAATCATTCAATTCCCCCATCAACACTGACTGTTGATGGGGAATCCCTCCCGCTGAGCTATTGTGTTCTCCCAGCGGGGTGGGTGGAGCCGTCCTTGCAGGGAGAACACAGTGATCACTGCTAGTGGCTATAATAATGTAAATCCAACATGCTGGTTGTACCCAAGTTGATTGATTGATCAACTCGGGTTCAATCAGCCTACCCATACATGGTTTGAAGCTCAGCCAGTTCCTGCTAAACCAGCCAAATGTGAACTGTCTATGGCCATCTTAGGACAATGTTTTTCAATTTACAAGGTATGGGTGGGGGGCTCTACTGGGGTTCCAGAAATCACCAAGGAGCCATGCTTAGGGTTGCATTAAAATTTGCCGTCCGGATGCCTTAAAGTGGTTCTAAAGGCATTTTTTTTTACCTTAAGGCTCTCCCTGAATTAATATTGCAGTATAGTGTGTCCATCACCCCCCTCTCCCCTCCAAATACTTACCTTAGTTCTCTCTCCAGTGCTCTGCCCATCTGTAACCATTTTCTCCTCTTTCCCGGTCTGGTCTCACAGGATACAGAAGCAGCCGTTGGCTCCTGCTGCTGTCAATCAAACCCTGAGAGCTGGAGGCAAGGCTGAGCTGCACTGCGTGTGTCTATGGACACGCAGCCCGTTTCGGGAGCACGACCGCATGAGTGCCCCCGTAGCACACAGCTTGATGTGGAGGAACATGCAGACATGGAGGACCAGACAGCGCTGGTGAGGGACCACAGAGGAGGAGGTAAAGGGTGGACCTCGATACCATTGCACAGAGCAGGTAAGTATAACATGGTTATTATTTTAATTAAAAAAAAAAAGTTAACTTTTGAACCACTTTAAGTATTTGAACAGATAATTGCTGTATTGTTGTTAATATGGGGAATGCTTTATACATAGACCTCATAATGACCAACTTTTGTCATGCTAGAGAAGGCTGAAGACCTGCTAGAGGAAATTAGGATCAGAGATTATGGACATGCTGCAGCTTCGGTTGGAAACCAGACATAAACTGCAGAAGATATTACTTGAGGATAGTAGAGATCACTTTTCTTTACCCCTCCACAGATCAATGCTTCCACTCCTGTTAGTGGCTACTGGGGTCCAAAAGCTGCACAGCAAGCACCAAAGGGCTGCTTTTGGCCCCTGAGACACATCTTGGGCAGCAGGGGGCTAAGGGGTGGAGATAAGGAGGGGATACTGATCAGCCTTTGTAGCCCCTTATAAGGTCCTCATATTATGAAGATAAATCTGTTCCAATAACACCAGGTATTCCTGAATTTATTATGTTTTCAATTTTTCATCAGCAGGTACACCAGTTTTTGATGCCTACCTTTCATGGCGATGAGGTTTGCAGTCACAACTTAGTAGGATTATGTGGAAGGCAACGTGGAGCTCCGGCGGCCATCTTTAATTACCAGCTGGTCAGTCCTTATACAGACTACTGTCTGCAACGCTGTATACTGTTTATCTGATACACCTAATAAATAGATTTGGGTTTTAAACATACTACACTATGGGAGTGTTCTTGTTGCCCCCTGGGGGAGTGCTCTAGTCCACAGACCTACTCCAGGAACGGATTACCACATACCACCCAGGCCATCTGGAGTGACTACATCCCCTAGGACCATATAGGGGGACCTCTTGAGGAGAAGGACAACTCATCTAGGATCCGATAGAGGGAAGACCACCCATCACCTGGCAGCAGGATTATTATATACAAGGCGCATTTAATATGCGCGTCCGGTGAGTGCGCATTTCATTACCACCTCAACACGGATATCAAAGTCACCTCAACTATTTATATTTACTTATGTTTACGGGACTACCCCATATTCTTGATATTTTTTGATCCAACAGGGACTTTTACATATATTTTGGTTATAAGCGCTGCACCTTCCACATATATTGTCTATTCCATAGGTCATTGGTACCTATCTTGTGCATAGCAGCTTGTTGATATTTTACTAAGGTGCTCTTTACCACTTCTTGTACAACTTAGCAGGATTGACACAACTTTTAAGTGTTTGAAGTTTGGAATGGCCAAATTAATTGATCTGACCATATTTGGTAGTTGCTGTCAAGGGGGATCCATTGACCAAATGTGGTCATGCCCATATGACAATGACGTCATCTGAGATTCTAGCCCCTTTGTATACCTTTAGCTGATGAGCCGAGAGCTATCATTCTCAGCGTGCAGTCCTAAGGAATGGACGTGTCAGTGGGTCGGCGTAGTTGTTTTTCATCCTGTCATTGAACGTCAGTCATTGTGATTGACATAGCTCTATATTGCTGGATGTTGTGATAGATGATGATTTAAAGGGGGCTTCTAAGTTCTAATATGTCCCCCAAAGATACCACAACCACCAGGCCTGGGTTGTGGGAAAGTGGCTCTTTCAACATGTCTCCATCAACATGGGGACATGGTGCTTTGCCAAGGAGGGGTCCACCCTGACAACCCTCCTCCGATAAGGGTCTGCCATGGATTTTAGGGGTGACCTGACATTTTTTTCTTAATTTTTTTTGGGGGGGTCCCCATTCAAAGGCATTACAGACACCTATCCAGGATAAGGGTCTAAAAGGAATTTGGGAGAATATCTTTTTTTTTTTAAAGCCTTTATTGGTTGTTAAGGTGCACCAGACTTAGACTAAAAGCACCTAGAGCAGTAATAACCATCACACATCTAGAAAAAATAATAAAACCACTTGAAACAGCCAGGCAACTGAAAGGAAACATTCTGCAGTATAGGGCTATTTAGATAAGAGCTGTCTTTAAATGCTTTTAGGGTTGCACTGTATTTCATGTTTATCTACATGCACAAATGGTACTCTGCAGAGGAAACAAGCAGCCTGTGCCGCGTATCGCCATCCTCCCGCATAATTGTTTTAGCAGTTGCACCTTCAATTTCATCATAATTGATGTGTGAGAAAATCTCATATTCCTGATCCAGCAGAGCCTGTGATTAATGGGTCATGTGACCTGCTAGGTTCTACAACTTCAATGCCAAATGCTCATAACAAGGATCAAGCCAGAAACTGAGGATCCCCGAGGCAGCATTCAAGGAGAGATTAAACATGATGGATTCGCTAAGTGCAAATGGCTGCCGTGGGTCAGATTAGTTTAAATGTGGGTAGCAGTAATGGTGAGGGTTGATGAGTTAATGGGGAAGGGACAGGGGATTTGCTTGTCTGTGGTCTGTAGACAGTAACAACAATGTGGAACCAATTCTGGAATTTGGCAGTTGGGGCTTTTGCCAGAAGACTATAGAATTTAAATGGGAAATGGTGAAAGCCCAACTCCATCCAAAAATGTATGTCTGTGAAGATTCTAATTTCTGCAGGTCATGATATAGCTAGTAGTTGGTCACATTCAACTGGACTTATTCTGTAATATTGAAGACATTGGGTAGAAACTTCTCCAGTTCTAATGAGTGTCAGGACGATATCCCACCATTTAAATCCACACAGCAAGCACCAACACCTTAATCACCATGGACTCTGTAGGTGTTGGTTATCCAAGAACAGAACTGGAGGTGTGAAAGTAACATAATACCATCATTGGTGTCATGATTGTTTCATATGTGTTACTCCTTCTATTCAAATATTCAGATAGTTAAAGGTGTGATTTGTTATCAAGTCATCAGAGTAGAGATGTTAAAATAATTTATATGTGCAGGAGAGCTGGCGTTGAAGGCCCCCACCCATGTTCATGATGATTATTCCAGTTTGGTGTAGATGGCCTCTTTCATACCTTTGGACAGCCAGTTGTCCAAAATGTGTGCTTGAAAGAATGCTGTATCTTCTTGTCCTGTAGAATTTGCTCTTCTATGTTGGGCCATCCATTTTTTGGGATGCTGTTTGGTCGGTCCAATGTACAGGTCTTTACACACTGCTCCCTACACTGCACTGCATATTCCAAGTTACTTCCCTTGTGGTTGGGTCTTGAGTCTTTTGGTTGTCCAAGCTTATGTCTCAATGTGTTTCTGGGTTTGAAGGACACAGGGACGAGATGTTTCTTCTACACTCCAGCTACATATGAGATGACTATAGTACTTTTAAAGTGTATCTAAAACCAAGAACAAACATGTATTACATTGTAGTTCACCAGGATTTCGTTCCCCCTTTTCTTAAACCTGGTGTTCCAATGGAGCCACAGAAAAAAAAGTAAGGTTCCAACCTTTGCATTGCACTGAAGATCGTAATGTGGTCATAGTGGAAGGATCGTGCCAATAACACACATCCTGTCCTAAGGTGACAACACTAACTCTCGTTACTGTATCTATGGATGAACAGCATTGTCACCCAAGGACAGAATGTGTGTTAGGACTACATGCCTGTACAATGTGTGTTGTATCAGCTGTTTCCATAGGAAGCCAATGTGACAGGGTGACAACATAGGAGCTGAACGGAAAGACAGGAAGCATTGTCACCCTATATCAGGAAGTGCCTGAAAAGGATTGCCATGGCAGGATCACCAGGGAATATTTTCATGGAAGATGCAGATTTACAACTATTGAGATCAAAATGATTTTTTGGTGCATACTGTATATTGCTCACCTTCACAATGGACCTTTGCCAAAATCTGATTTACAGTGACATTTTTGGAAAATGAAAACCCTGAATTAGGCCCATCCCCGGTAAGAATTTATTTGGACGTACAGTATATTGAGTTATGGATTCCACCTATGACATCTCACAGCTTTTAAGTCAAATTACTCTGACCATTAGTGGCTCCTTCCTTCACGGTAATTTCATCTGTTGATGAGCCGCCATGTACACAGAGAATTGCTGAGAGACAGCGCTGACTCCTCTCCTCCTAAGCAGCCATTTATTTAATTAAGTCATTTTGAAGCAAACATGAAAACAGAGCCATTAGAAACAGACTCCAAATGAATGTCCACACTGGTGGGGAGAAGTTCCCCTGAATCAAACTTGTTTTCATTAAATATAATCGGTCATGAAACCATCCTCCTAAATAAGACTGAAGGCTATAGAAGAGGTTCTGTCTCCACAAACCGTCATCCTAGGAAGTTGTATGATTTCAAAGGGAACTTTTTTCGACATATACTTGTTATAATTGTAACATTGCACTGAAATTCATTTTATTTTTAATTTTCCCTGCTGTTCCATATTTTGTTGTATAGATTTATACATGCTCCCTGAAGTGGCCACCTTTAAAATAGGGAATTTGATTTACAATCTGGTGTACCGATTATTGGAATAAACCCATTTAGCCTTAGGCTAAATACATGGTTTAGTTTTGAACAGATTCCCTGATCCACACAAGGGAGGTAGATGGAGGAAAGGAATCTTCCTGCTGTGCTATTGTATTTTGGGGGGGGGTTGTCGGGGTTGACTCCTTGTTCAGCATCTGAGTGCTGAGTGTGAACAGGCACCATTTAAACAATGGGATTTTTTAAAGGATCAAGCTACAAAGTGAAGTGAAGCTCAAGTGTGAAGTGCTTTAGATTGTTCTCATTATCACCTCTGCTAGCCATGGGTCTTCTATTGAGTGCTGTGGATCTTATACTGGCTTGCTTGGGTCTTCTATAGAGTCCCCTGGATCTTCTATTAAGTAGACTGGGTCTTCTACTGAGTGCTCAGGATTTTCATTGTGTGCCATGGGTCTTTTACAGGGTGCCATGGGTCTTCTACTAAGTCCCCTGGGTCTTGTACTGAGTAGGCTGGATCTTCTACTGAGTGCCCTGGGTCTTGTACTGAGTTCAGTGGGTCTTCTACCAAGTCCCCTGGAATTTCTACCAAGACCCCTGGGTCTACTGAGTCCCATGGGTCTTCTACCAATTGTTTTGGGTCTTTTGCTGAGTCCCCTGGATCCTCTACTGAGTAGACCGAGTCTTCTACTGACTGCCATTGGGGTTCTACTGAGTGTCCTGGGTCTTCTTCTGAGTGTCCTGAGTCTTCTAATGATCTTTTCAGGTCTTCTACTGAGTGCCTCAGTTCTCTTACTGAGTTTTTGGGGTCTTCTATGAGTGTCCTGATCTTTTGCTGGTGGCCCTAGGTCTTCTGCTGCTTTTATGTGCCATGGATATTTTACTGAGTGCAATAGGTATTTTACTGAGTAGACTTCTACTGAGTTCCATGGGTCTTCTACCAAGTCCCCTGGGACTTTAACAGAGTCCTTTGGGTCTTCTACTGAGTGTCTTGGGTCTTCTACTGAGTGTATTGGGTCTCCTACTGAGTCCCCTGGATCCTCTACTGAGTAGAGTGGGTCTTCTGCTGAGGGCCCTTGGTCTTCATTGAGTGTCACAGGTCTTCTACTGAGTGCCCTGGGTCTTCTATAACTGTCTCGGGTCTTCTACTGAATGTCCCTGTCTTCTACTGAGGGTCCTGGGTCTTCTACTGAGTAACCTAAGTCTTCTTCTGAGTTTCCCAGGTCAACTGTTCTCCTACTGAGTGCCTGGGGTTTTCTATAGAGGGGCCTGAGTATTCTCCTGAGTCCCTTGGGTCTTCCTTTGAGTGTTGTGGGTCTTCTACCAAGTCCCCTGGGTCTTCCACTAAGTAGACTGTGTCTTCTACTGAGTGTATAGGGTTTTCATTGTGTGCCATGGGTCTTCTACTGAGTCCCCTGGGTCTTGTACTGAGTAGACTGGGTCTTCTACTGAGTGCCCTTGGTCTTCATTGAGTGCCATGGGTCTTCTATAATTCTCAGGTCATCTACTGAATGTCCTGGTCTTCTACTGAGAGTCCTGGGTCTTTTACTGAGTATCCTGAGTCTTCTACTGAGCTTTCTAAATCTTCTTCGGGTGCCCCAGTTCTCCTACTGAGTGCCTGTGGTCTTCTACAAGTGTAAATCTTCTGCTAAGGGTTCTGGGTTTTCTACTGAGAGCCCTGGGTCTTTAACTGAGTGTCCAAGGTCTTCTACTGGGTACACTGGGTCTCCTCACTTTATCTCCTACTTATATTTTTTTAATACTGCAGCTTTCATTAAAATAATTCCTGGAGATCCTTCCATGAATATCCTTGCTTAGATACTTCCTGTTTTAGAGTGACAACAGTCTGTCCCTATCATCCATTTGTGCCCTTGCATTTTCTACTAAGTGCCTTGGGTCTTGTATTGAGTACCCTGAGTCTTTTACTGATTGCTCCATTCTGTCCCTATCATCCATTTGTGCCCTTGCATTTTCTACTAAGTGCCTTGGGCCCTGTATTGAGTACCCTGAGTCTTTTACTGATTGCTCCAGTGTCCTCTACCGAGTGCTTCAGGTATTTTACTGAATGTTCCATTAGGGTTATATCCAAGAATAACTAGTCCGTACCTGTAATCCATGCGTCTATTGCAGCATTTAAACTATAATTTAGACCCCTCAAGGAAATTGTTCAAGGAAATTGCTTGTATCATGGAACTATAAGACAAACAGGCAATCTGGAACAGCAAATTGCAGTTTAACTTGCTTGGTTCCGTCAAATGCGTCTGTCTATCACGCTCTTTTTTCAGGAATGGCGCATTGTCAGGATAGATTTGGGTCTTGTATGCTCTGAGCTTACTCTGCTGACAGCAGGAAAACTTCTGTATTGATGAACTAGGCTGAGGATGATTCCAGGCTTCCTGAATGGTGCACACAAGGAGGGCACGATGCCGCGTGAAGCTCACCAGGGGGTCCATAGGAAAGCAGGAGATGGAAGTAATTATAAAGACTTCGCCGGTACATGGGGAGAGCTGCAATTAGTGAACATAAAGCACTCAACTACATCTGCACCTGGGGGCACTAGTACTTCAGTAGAAAAGCATAAAAGACTCGTACTGTGGAATCAGAAGACAGCATGTAGAATAATGTAGAAAGAAGATGGAGCTTGTTCAGGGACAGCTGTTTATTTTTCTAGTCTTAACATCGTAAAGTGGGCCTAGCATCAGATATATTTTTCATGTAAAGCGCAGCATGCTACATCATGTGTCAGGGTAATGCTCCCAGGTATTTATTACCTCTCATAGAGATCACAGTACTCCCCCTTGAAAATGCTTTCATCTACCTTTCTTTCCAGAAGGACGGAGCTTTTTTCAGGTATCATCCAGAGTCACTATCTACTTCCTGGCTTAAGATGATATTTCCAAAATTCAGTACCATTTTCCACCTTTATGGCGCTCCAGTCCAGTGCCTAGGCTAAGATGATGTAATCAAATGCAAGAAAGTCATAGGTGCATGGAACTCAACAGTGGGCCATTACATTGGAAGAAATCTCGGTTGTCTCATCCACCCTGACTGACCCCCACTGTCCCACAGCGTCATATCACCTTGGCGATGAGGTGGACTGATCATTCACATCATTGATGAGCCTGTAATTTATCACTTATACGGTATGTGAGTTGCCTACCTACTTTTTAATGAATAAACTTGCATCACAGTCAGGGGCGGACTGACAACTCATGGGGCCCACGGGCAATAGGGGATCATGGGGCCTCTGTGTCCTTGCCCACACTCAAAGCACACCCGAAAAAGCCTATAAAAAAGGTACCAGGGGCATTTCATGGGGCCCCCTACTGACCCCGGGCCCTCGGGCAGTGCCCGAGTGCTCGAATGGTCAGTCCGCCCCTGATCACAGTCTACACTTAGAGACCAGGGGCGGACTGACTATTTGGAAACTCGGGTACTGCCCGAGGGCCCGGGGTCAGTAGGGGGCCCCATGAGATGCCCCTGGTATGTTTTTCATAGGCTTTTTTGAGTTTGGGCAAGGACATAGGGGCCCCATGATCCCCTATTGCCCGGGGGCCCCATGAGTTGTCAGTCCGCCCCTGTTAGAGACGCTGTGTTTCTTCCTTTGTAAGATGATGTAGTCAGTCTGCTGCATTCAGGAGAAATCATTTCTTCAGTCTCCCCTCCCCCAGAGATCAGCCTGCAACATTGTTACTTTGAAGCAATTTGAGAAAATGTCGCAGAGGCTGATCTGTGTCAGATATTTGTGAACACTGCCAAGAACTGCACATGCACCAGGATTTCTCAGAGAGGGAATCTCAATCCACAAAGCACATGGGATGGTGACCCTTAATGATGCCTGAGCAAACATGGTGCTGTCCTTCTGAAGAGAAGAGCAGATTAAGTCATTGTCAGAGGGAGTACTAAGAAAGAAGTGTTACATTGACATTGTTAAACTTGTGAATCCTGAACCTGTAAAAATGATATCTGATGATACACCCACTTTAATTCATATTAACTATAGTGTTATGGAGGTGATACTGTATGTCTCCTGGAACCACAGGGCTGCCTTTCAGAGTAGGTAGGGACAGGGATGCATTTACCACAAGGCATTTGCCTAGGGCAGCATATTTCAGGGGGGCAGCGCTGCCCCCTGGAAGAAGTGACTGAAGAAGGGACACAGGCGGCATGGGGATCAGGTAAGATCCAAAAGAGGCTACGGGCTGCTTGACGGTATATTCAGAGCCAGACTCTCATTCCCGAGGATGTCCAGAGCTATGAATGTGAGCAGGGGCAAACTGACCATTTGAGCACTCGGGCACTGCCCGAGGGCCCGGGGTCAGTAGGGGGCCCCATGAAATGCCCCTGGTACATTTTTTATAGGCTTTTTTGAGTTTGGGCAAAGACACAGGGGCCCCATGATCCCCTATTGCCCGGTGGCCCCATGAGTTGTCAGTTCGCCCCTGAATGTGAGTGTCTTTCTCTCTCTCACCGGGTGGGGAAGGCGGTGTATGGGGGGCAATGGTAATGGAAGGTTCTCTTGGGTGGGGGTTAGGGGTGTTGTTGGTCAATGTCTCAGGCTCTCTCCTCCACGGGGGTGGAGAGGTGGCATAGGTCGGTGTCAGGCTCTCTCCAAGGGGGTGTGTGGTGGTGGACGATTTTTGTGTTGCCTAGAGCAGCACAAAACCTACATATACCACTGGGTAGGGAAGGTATATATAGGTATCCTGTGACTTTAGTGGGGTATGTCCTCTTTGCTACGTTGGCCTCTAGACCCTTTTTTTGTCAGAAAATGAAGAAATTGTGAAATTAATTGCACACAGCGCATGCAATGAATATTAATGGGTTTCGGGGTTAGGTATGCCCCGAAATGATGTATGCAGCTTAAAAAATTGATGTGCACAATATATTACTGATGGATCAACCTCCATAAATCAAGCACCACATGAACATATTTTAATATATTTTTAATGTGTATTATAAAGGTTAGGATAAAATAATGGAAGAGCACATACTGCTTTAAGATGTGCAAAGAGCTGTAAGTATGAGGGTATCGTATAACAGCAGATTCACGACCACCAGAAAGAAAAAACCCTACTTAAAGGGTTAGTCTACTAAATGTAATACTGTATGTCTACTTTGGTTGTGTCTGAGGAGATGGGTCGCCTGCTGGTTTCCGTACATACAGAAAATAAAAGGGTTATTTCTTTCCTTTTTACCCACTGAATGTTACCTGACACATGGAAAGAAGGAACCCTTCATTATGGCCACCACTATTGTGCAGAACACAAGCAGAGATCTCATCACTTGGGCTCCTCAAGAAATGAATGAATCTGTAGGGTGGTGTAACCTCCAGCATCAAGAACAAGTTGGAATTGAAGCTTGCTTTTAACAGTTCAATAATTAACAAGAAGTTACAGAAGCATACATAATTTACAAATATATTTATAGGCCACATGCCACATTGCTAGACCCTGAGACTCAGAATGTGTTTTCCTGGCTCTTTTACTGAGTAACCTGGGCCTTCTACTAGGTAACTTTGATCTTTTTCTTAGTGACTGTAGTCTTCTTTAGAGTGCCTTAGGTCTTCTATTGATTGCCTTATGTCTTCTACTAAGTGCCTTGGGGCTTATACTGAGTGCTCTGTGTCGTCTACTGAGTGCCCTAGGTCTTCCATTAAGTGCCTTGGGTCTTCTTTCAAGTGCCTTGGGTCTTCTACTGAGTGCTCTGGGTCTCCTCTCATGTGCCCAGGTCTTCTACTGAGTGCTCTGGGTCTTCTCTCATGTGCCCAGGTCTTCTACTGTGTTCCCTAGTTCTTCTAGTGAGTGCCCAGGGTCTTCTATTATGTTCCCTGGTTCTTCTACTGAGTGCATTGGGTCTTTCACTGAGTGTCCCGGTCTTCTACTGAGATTCTTGGGTTTTCTGTGATCTGGGTCTTTTACTGAGTTCCCCATTTCTTCTATTGTGTGCCTCAGGTCTTCTGTTGAGCACCATGGTCTTCTATTGAATGCCCTGAGGCTTTTACCGAGTGCCCAAGGTCTTCCACGGAGGGTCTTCCTTTGAATGCCTCAGGTCTTCTATCAATTGCCTTGGGTCCTCTATTGGGTGGGTCTTCTACCATGTGCCTAGGTCTTCTACTATGTGCCCTGGGTCTTCTACTGAGATCCCTGGGTTGTCTACTGAGTGCCATGGGTCTTCTACCTAGTGCCTGGGTCCTTTACTGAGCGCCCTGGATGATATACTAAGTGCCCTTGTTCTTAAGTACCCTGAGTTTTTTCCAAGTCTTCTGTTAGGTGCAGTGGATCTTCAAATGAGTTCCCCGGGGGTCTATGAGCAACACACTTCTGAAACATCATCATCTATACATCTGAAACATCACTCACATTTGAAACGTGTAATATATCTAATTTTTAATGTATCTATTATAATTTCTTTTTTTTGACTTGTGTTATTTTTGTTGGGAATGCAACAGCATGTACTATAATGTACTATATACAGTATTCTGTGGTAATATCACTTGACCAGTAGATGGCACTGTACGCTAAAGGTTACTAGTTGTGTATGTGTAAAACTTGCTGCTTCTTTCTTCTTCTCTATCATCTCTTCAGGAAGTAATGAGTCTGTAATATGTCTGATGAAATGTGCTCTGTATGTTTGCAACTTAAGCCACACAAGTAAAGACTGAATTCTGCTATCACTACCAGTGTCTTCTATAACACATAACCAACAGGTTATGGGCCCAGCTCCAGACACTGGAAAAGGGAAAACTACAAGCAAGTAAGTGCTGCATTTACAATCCAATTCACTGAAAGATGGCAAGTGCTTCAGATATGAAGTTCACAATAGCAAAGCTCAACAATACCAACTACCAGCTATGGAAGTTTAAGCTTGAAATGCTGTTATCCAAAGATGACTTGTGGCAGGTACTAGATACACACAGACCCAATGACAACACAGAAGAATGGGACAGAAAAAAACAGGCAAGCAAAAGCAGTCATAAGCCTGTTAGTGGAGGACGATCAACTCATTCATATAAGGAAAGAAAGCACAGCTAAAGGTATGTGGACTGCATTACAAACACTGCATGAACGTGCAAACCTAAACAGTAAACTATATCTGCTACGCAAACTGTACAAGATGAGGCTGGAAAAAGGGCAGGAAATGGGTGAACATGTAAATGCTATGCTAGAAATTGTGGACCAGCTGGGTGCAATAGGTGAAGAAATAAAAGGTAACCATGTTGTGGCGCTACTTCTGTGCAGCCTTCCAGAATCATACAGTGCTCTTATAAATGCTCTAGAAACTAGACCGGAAACTGAACTGACGCTAGAATATGTTAAGGGAAAATTAATTGATGAATACAGCAGAAGAAAGGAAAATTTGCATAGTGAAGAGAACGAGAGACCAGAGGCAGCTCTGAAGGTGCATGAAGGCATAAGACAAAGCAAAGAAACCAGGGTATGTTTTCGCTGCAAAAAGGCCGGTCACCTGAAAAAGAACTGTTCAATCTGGAAAGCTGAGCAGCGAAATCGGGAGCTACCCACAAGAGAAAGAGCTAAAGCAGTCATGAAAGAAAATTAAAGTGCATCATGGAATGGTACTTTTAAAGTGACTCAGAATAGTACCTCACATGGATGGTACATTGATTCAGGGGCAACAAGTCACATGACAAGCGACGAGACATTCTTCACAGAAATTGATTTTAGTGTAAAAGATAAAGTCTTCCTAGCAAATGGGAAAAGTATTACAGCAGAAGGTAAAGGTCAGGGATTTCTGAACTGCAAAACGCCATCAGGGGGCAAGCAGAGCATCCTTGTAAAGAATGTTCTATATGTTCCAAGCCTAGAAGGAATCCTCCTATCAGTTAAAACCCTTGCAAGCAATGGACTCACTGTCCAGTTCAGAGGTAATGAATGCACAATTCAAAATGGAAAGCAAATTCTAGCAAGAGGAAGATTAAATGAACATCTGTACAAAAAGGCTAATGCGGCAACTCATAACCCACATGACAAGTGCATCCACCTGTGGCATAGAAGATTGGGGCATCGAAACCCAGAAGCTATAAAGGACTTTGCAAAGAGAGGTCTATCAGAAGACATGAAAATATTGCCTTGCCACAAACTCAGCAAGTGCACGTGTTGCATCAAAGCAAAGGCCACCCGAACCCCTCTTCCACAGACCAGTCGGAGTAAAACCATTAAACCCATGGAACTGATACACAGTGATGTGTGCGGACCAATGAAAACCATCACACCTGGCGGGAACAGATATTTACTGACTTTCATCGATGATTATTCCCGGTACACAATAACGTATCTAATGAAGCACAAAAGTGAGACATTAGAAAAACTTCAAGAGTTTGTAGCTATGACAAGCAACAAGTTTCAAAGGAAACCTGGAATAATACGCACTGACAATGGAGGGGAATATATGAATAAAGAGATGGAATCATACATAAAGAAACAAGGTATTATACACCAAACAACCGTACCATACACTCCTGAGCAAAACGGTGTAGCGGAAAGAAAGAATCACACTCTTGTAGAAATGACAAGATGTATGATTACGGACGCTGGCTTACCTAACAAATACTGGGGAGAAGCAATAATGACTGCAACATACCTACAAAACAGGCTCCCATCAAAAGCTATTGAGAGTACACCATATGAAATGTGGAATGGATCAAAACCTAACGTAGGACACATCAGAGTATTTGGCTGTAAAGCATATGCCCACATTCCAAGTCAGAAACGCTCCAAGTTGGAGAACAAAGCCATAGAAGGCATTCTGGTTGGCTGCAGTGAGCAGAGTAAGGGATATAGAATCCTTTGTCCAAAGACCAACAAGGTCACAGTAAGCCGCAGTGTTTATTTTAATGAAAGTGAAGAACCAGATAATACAATTTTGGAAAAATGTGGAGAGGATTTACGCGCTGAATCGGCAAGAGACACTGACCCATGCGAAGCAGGACAAGAGCCAGAACAAGAAGTGGAACTTACAATCAACGAGCCAATAGAATCCACTGAACAAAAAGAAATCAGAAGATCCTCTCGAATGACAAAAGGGATACCACCTACGCTGCTAAAACACATCAAACACAGGAGCCAACATCCTGGGAAGACATAGAAACTTTGCCGAGAAGGGAAGCCGATCAGTGGAGAAAAGCAGCTGAAGAAGAAATAAAATCACTTCAAGAAAATAAAACTTGGTCACTAACAGAACTCCCTCCTGGTCGCAAAACCATCGGAAGCAAATGGACTTTTAAAGTAAAATATGATGCAGAAGGAAACATCCATAGATACAAAGCAAGATTAGTTGCCAAGGGATACTCCCAGAAATTTGGAGAAGATTACGATGAGACATTTGCTCCAGTTGTGAAACATTCTACTATAAGAACACTCCTTAGTATTGCTGCCGGAAAGGGAATGCAAGTAAAGCATCTAGATGTCAAAACTGCCTTTTTGTATGGAGACATCAAGGAGGATCTGTACATGGAACAGCCACCAGGCTTTGAGAAAGAAAAGAACCTTGTATGCAAACTGCAAAAGAGCATCTACGGGCTTAAGCAAGCGGCGAGAGCATGGAATGAAAAAGTGAACAAAATACTCAGAAAAGAAGGGTTCTCAAAAAGTAAAGCAGATCCATGTCTGTATTCAAAGAATCAAGAGAACAAATGGACATACATTCTAATATACGTCGATGACATCTTGACGTGTTTTGAACAAGAAGGGGACTATGACCAAATAGTTCACAAACTGAAACAAAATTTTGAAATTAAAGAGTTGGGGAACATTACTCACTACCTAGGAATTCAAATAGAGCGGGAAGAGGATGGAAGCTATCTTCTTAACCAAAGTCAGAAAATTACAGAAATGTTAGAACAGTTTCACATGCAAGATGCAAATGAAGCAAAAACACCAATGGAACCAGATTATTCAAAAACAAGGGAACGTCATTGTTTTCTACAAAAGAGACTAAATGTCATATAATTATGCACATGCCCTTGAGAAGGGGTGTTGGGAATGCAACAGCATGTACTATAATGTACTATATACAGTATTCTGTGGTAATATCACTTGACCAGTAGATGGCACTGTACGCTAAAGGTTACTAGTTGTGTATGTGTAAAACTTGCTGCTTCTTTCTTCTTCTCTATCATCTCTTCAGGAAGTAATGAGTCTGTAATATGTCTGATGAAATGTGCTCTGTATGTTTGCAACTTAAGCCACACAAGTAAAGACTGAATTCTGCTATCACTACCAGTGTGTCAGGGATCCCGGCTCCGTCTGCCGCAATCGCGGCTCTGTCCCCCGCGCATGCGCATTGGCGGCAGATCACGCCGGGACACAGGAACTAGGTCCCGGCGAGCCGCGGCTGACAGGACGCCGCGCATGCGCAGTAGAAACCACGGGCGCGCCTCAGGCGTCCAATGACAGCCGGGGGCGCGTCCTAGCCAGCCAATGACAGTGCAGGGCGCACTATTTAAAGATGCCCTGCACTGTCACAAATTGCCGCAAGGTCTATATGTGATCCTGAATACCTGCTCCTGCTGTGACCCTGTTTTTTGACCCTGACTACGCTGCCTGCCCCTGAGATTGACCCGGCTTTGTTCTGACTATTCTACCCGCTCCTGTGATTGACCCGGCTTTGTTCTGACTATTCTGCCTGCTCCTGCGTTTTGACTCGGCTTATCCCGACTGTTCCTACGGATTGATTTACCTGGCTGACCCTGCGTGTGACCCGACTACTCCTAGCCCGCCGATTCGGTACCCCGCTTACCCCACGGGGCTACTATCCGTACCACCCTGCTGGGGCCGCCATCCTCTTCACAGCTGGCTCTCCTGGTACCTACATACATCCCCGGAGGCCTCCTCGGCCGCTGGTGGCCCGCTCAGAGGTCGTGACCTGGCCCGGGACTGTTTCAAGTCCATCCCCACCATCAGGGGCCCTGGTGAAAGCACAGCCCGGGCTTAGACCCCACGCTCTGGGTAGGTCTACCAGCTGGCAGACGGAGGGCTCCGCCTGGCGGATCCTAACACCCGGCTTTGTTCTGACTATTCTGCCTGCTCCTGCGTTTTGACTCGGCTTATCCCGACTGTTCCTACGGATTGATTTACCTGGCTGACCCTGCGTGTGACCCGACTACTCCTAGCCCGCCGATTCGGTACCCCGCTTACCCCACGGGGCCACTATCCGTACCACCCTGCTGGGGCCGCCATCCTCTTCACAGCTGGCTCTCCTGGTACCTACATACATCCCCGGAGGCCTCCTCGGCCGCTGGTGGCCCGCTCAGATGTCGTGACCTGGCCCGGGACTGTTTCAAGTTCATCCCCACCATCAGGGGCCCTGGTGAAAGCACAGCCCGGGCTTAGACCCCACGCTCTGGGTAGGTCTACCAGCTGGCAGACGGAGGGCTCCGCCTGGCGGATCCTAACACAGTGTCTTCTATAACACATAACCAACAATTTTAAAATGTATGTATAGCCAACACTTTTTTTCACTATAAAAGAGTATGGAAATGGTAAATTTCCTGTCAGCTTATTTGTTGCTGTCCTTGTCCCACTAGGGAGATTCCCCTTCACTACCTGGCCTAGATAATTACAAAGGGTAAGGAGAAACCTCTACAAAATGAGGGCAATTCCCTTCTTAGACAGTTATTATCGAAACAGGTGTCCCTTATGAAAAACTTTCCTGATCTTATGGCAACTGTAAAATGTTGGATTGCTCATCAATTTCAGTCTTGGTGAGCATGACCTCCAGAGCAAATAGCGAGGGTGAATCTCCCTGGTGGGAAGACATGAGGCAATAAAAACTCTTTTCATACACTTTCAGTCCTTGTGCCAAGAGGTGTCCTACAGTATGTCAATAGTACCTTAACAACTCCCCTAAGTAACCATAAGAATAGAGGTATCATATTAAAAAATATCTAATAATATCTTAAAATATATGCTGCCTTTTAGTTGAAACAGATGGTTTTACTGGTGTGGGTTTGTCCAGATGTTAAGAATCTGTTCATCCATGACGTGTCATGAGTTATTAGCTACTAAACACATGAAGAAATACAGCTGCAAGCAGTGTTGTTTAGTTGCAGCCACCCTGCTGAGGGACCTTTGAAGAAGGTGTCACTACAACTTGTCATCACTATGACAGTCACAATTCCAAGGATGCCGCAGAGCAGTGATCCTCCTGCAGTTGGCCAACTTTTGCGCCATCTGTCTCCTGATGAAGTTTTGTCATTAAATGCTACTTTCTTTGGTTATCAATCCTCAGCATATTTTCTTTTCCTCTGTACAAACCTGACCTAAAAGTATTTGTTCATTCTTTCATATCGGGAGACGAAGGAATGAAATGGCAGTAGGTCCTGAATTTGTTTTTTTCCCCAGCATTCATCACAGCGGTGTAGCAGGCTGTGTGAGTATGATTCCAGGTTATCGCTAACAGAATGACATGTTCTGGCAATATTTCTCATTTTCCTACATTTTCCTCATATTCCTACAACGTTGGAACACATGAAAATAATAACATAAAACCAATCTTTACCACCTATGGTATGTTAATGTGTATATGGTATTCATAACGTGGGCAGGAATGGAGAGAGAGCTAGATTGTAGAGGGCCTCCAAGTTGGGCCACATGATGGTTTCCTATGGTGTTCAAATACAGCAATGTTCTGGGTGTGGGTGGGGGACACTGAGATACTGCACTCGCTAATGGCTAAACACTAGGCAGGAGTCTGCGGTCATGTGTGAACAGCATTAAGACCCAACTTTTGATTTAGAAGTAGGGAGTGACTTATTTAATTAACTCTTCTGTAACTTGTGGTCAAATGTATCCACTGTTAAAGTGATATTAAAGCTTTATTTTTTAATATAAAAAATTTGACATACTTACATGCTCTGTGCAATGGTTTTGCACAGAGCAGGCCTCTTTTTCTCGGGTCCCCTGCTGGCTTTCCTGGATCCTCCCCCTTGACCAGTGCTCCCAATAACAAGCCACTTGCTAATGGGGCACTGGTGAATACCTGCTTCTCACCTCCAATCTATGCATCCATAGGACACATAGAGCTGTGCCTCAAACCCCCCCCCCCCCCCGTCCCGCTCTGCTCTCTCCTCATTGGCTCACTGGCTGTGGTTGACTGGCTGTTTAGATTCCTCTCTCCACCAGCACAGCAATCCCTATCACTTCACTCCCAGTGACATGGCCGACCGTTGCTACTGGATCCATTATATGTAGCACTCTCCTAGGAAAGCCAGGGGGAGCTAGATAGTAGTTTTTTTTTAGTTAGATGCTAAATAACAGCCTTTGCAATAGTCAGAGGCTCAAAATTGGGTCAGGACTGAGAGGCTATGCAGATCAGCTCACTGATCCCTCCCCTTGATCTAGAGACTTGGAGAAGTCTCTAGAATTCAGTGGGTGGAGGTGAGGAGGAGCTGCTCTGAACTCTCAAGGGATTCTGGCCAATCCCAAAGCAGGAGGCTTGGCATGGGGTTAGGACAGCCATTGAGAGCCACCAAGCCTGCTCAGTAGCAGGACATTTGGGTGGAAGATGGAAGATGGAGTGAGCAGGATGGTGCGTGGAGCCTTGGAGGGGGTTCAGGAGAGGGGACTACCTACAGGCAGAGCAGTTGGAAGGGTGGATCTCTCAGCCTCATTGTCCCCTGAGAGAGGACAGCCTGAAAAGCAGGGAAGGAGTCAGCCCAGCGTAAGGCCTGAAGGCAGCCACCAACCCACAAGCTTGCAGAAGAGTGAGTAATCCCACACCTTATTGGTCGGACAAGGAGAGAGGGCATTTGGGTGGGAAACCTTGACTAGCCCCCATCTGGGACTGCTGATCTTAAAAGGCAGATTCTGGGACCTTTTGGCCACAGATTCCCTCAGGCAGCTGGGTGTAAAGGAGATTTCACCTGGGGTCTTAGGTGGTACACCAGGAGGCTTGGCATGAGGTTAGGACAGCCCTTGAGAGCTACCAAGCCTGCTCAGTAGCAGGACATTTGGGTGGAAGATGGAAGATGGAGTGAGCAGGATGGTGTGTGGAGCCTTGGAGGGGGTTCAGGAGAGGGGACTACCTACAGGCAGAGCAGTTGGAAGGGTGGATCTCTCAGCCTCATTGTCCCCTGAGAGAGGACAGCCTGGGAAGCAGGGAAGGAGCCAGCCCAGCGTAAGGCCTGAAGGCAGCCACCATCCCACAAACTTGCAGAAGAGTTAGTAATCCCACACCTTCTTGGTCGAGAGGGCATTTGGGTGGGAAACCTTGACTAGCCCCCATCTGGGACTGCTGATCTTAAGAGGCAGATTCTGGGACCTTTTGCCCACAGATTCCCTCAGGCAGCTGGGTGTAAAGGAGATTTCACCTGGGGTCTTAGGTGGTACACCAGGAAAGGCTGGATAGCTCTCCAAGAAAAGAAAACCCTTCTGAGCACTTGTACGTAGTTCCAGGAAATTGTCCTCAGTTAAACAGTTCCTTGGGCATCCCATGTATCCCTCATCCCCTTCCAAGTTTTCAATTCCCTAATAAAAATCCAAAAAAAAAGTTCAAAGACTGTTTACTGTCTCTGGAGTGTAAGGCTGGAAGGAAATGCGTGCTGCCTGACTTCGCAGGACTATAGGGGGACCCAAATCTTCAATGACTCCTAAGAGGGTAGTGCTACATAGAACTACATGCTTGTTCTCTCTCCTGAGGTACCTCATATATCTCACTCTCTTCCGTGACTTTCAGCTAGGACCCTAGGCACCCCAGTGCTGCATGACTGGTTTCAGTATGTGGGGAGCCAATTGCTTAACAACCCTTCATTACCAGAGTAGCCGGCAGCATTGCCTGTCACCCATTCCCTGGCTTGTTGGTAGCTTAAGCAAATGACACAAATACAGTAGTTCCTAGCAACGGCAATATAGCCTACACTAGAGAGCATCCTACATGCTGGACTCTATATACTGTATCTCTCTAACTCAGTCCCCTAGTTGTTAGTATATACCCTGTTCATTGATACATGTACATGCACACCTTTAAGAGACTTCAGAGGAGGCTAAGAAAGGAAATTTGACCCTCTGACTATCACCTAGACTGCTACTCATCCTTCTATCTAAAAACTTAATTAGCTCGCTCCACCTAGCTAACTAGGAAGGTGCTACACCTGTTTGCTGTTGTGCGCATGCTTGCACATGAGCAGCACAGTGATTGCAGGGAAGGAGACACATGACCTTCCTGGAACAAGCATGAATTCACTATGCCTTGCTCCTGGTAAGGAAAATGTGTATAGGAGGTGATTAATTTGGTTCGTTAACCATCAGTCAGGGAGCATTGGTTGGGCTGCTTGTTGGCTGAACCTTGGCAGCTCCACCACAAAGATGGGCACCTAAAAAGGCAGATGGCCTTCACTGAGAAACTCATGAGATGGACATGAAGAGAACCAACCAATTGTCTCAAGAGTCCATAAACATTCATTGCTAATAAAATGTAGACAAAAGGAAGACAAAAAGTAGACAATGTATTCCAGAGGCCAAGCAAACCCCTTTATCAAAGCAAGAATAAAAAAATGGAAAAGCTTTCTATAAGACAATAAAAGCTCCTGGAAAGGGCTCTATATCAAAAAAGGAGCATTGTTAGTCACAATGGATCGGCAGGAGTATATTGTGTACATGTTCATTGCAACTAACAATGCACTTTTTTTGATATAGTGCAATTTCCAGGAGCATTTATTGTCAGAGAGCCCTAGGAAGCTTTTCCATTTCTTATTCAAGCCCTGTTGGAAAGGTTTGTTTGGTACCTGAAACACGTTGGCTACTTTATTTTCTTTCTTCTCCATTGTATCAGCACCAAGTGTTCAAGGACTCTTTGGACAAGGCTTTCGCAACCTTTGCAACACAGAGGAACTTTTGAATTAACTTTCCAGTCTCAAGGAATCTGCTAAAAATGACTGTATCTCCAACTCATGATACATTTGTGTGATGGTCAGTGGGAAGAATGCTCCTTACACTTGTGCACATTGGGTGGAATTGCCCCCTTACAGATAGCTAAAAAGATCAATGGTGTCAGTAGGAACTTATCAGACAGGCAGAAATTGCTCATTGCTCAAGGGACCCCTAGCAACCTTTGGAGGAACCCTAGTTGAGAAACCTTACTGAAGATGATTGGTCCTTTTTTTGTCACTTTTCCAGGTAAAGACACCCACATGCCTACATGCATTCCCATGAGGCCCCACCAGCAGATGGTATGCTAGAAAGGGGGATCTCTATAATGGCAATATTATGTTGGTTGCATAAGTTATCTGCTTTGCCTTTTAAGTTCACTAGCAACTTTTGGCATGATTTTAATCAATTGTCTTCACACTGCTCACTCCCCTGGCATATCTCCCTGCTGATCATATAAATAAATTCTAATAAATAATATATTGGATGTTATGTTTTGGCCAGTTGGTCTTAGTTTGCACCTGCTACATGTGCACAAAAAGGTAAGGAACGGCAGTAGACACATGACATGCCCAGGTGACCCTCTGTTATTGTGATCTGCAGCCTTTCATCTGTCCACCTCAATCCCACAGCATAAAATATGAAGCTTTAAAAATCTCTCATGGCCAGAAATATTAATTTATTGCTGGTGTATGGGAAGGAAATATTGTGGTCTTGGTAGTATTTCTACTGCTAAATTTAGGCATGAGCAAATATGCTCCATCCCCTGAAGAAAAAAATCAAATAAATATATTACCCCCAGTAATAGAAGAATCTTTATACACACCTTAAAGCACATGTGTTAAACGCAAGGCCTCACACCTCTCCTTTAGCTGCTGCACCCCCTTTATCTCTGTCCCCCCCTCATCCCAGCAGTTGGCAGAAGAGAGGAGGACAGAACTCCTCCTATGGATGCTATTCTTCTCTGGGCAGTCGCACCACCCCCTCACCCCCCCCCCCTCCTGGTCTCAGAATTCAGGGTCCTCCTCTGGTCCTCCTCCAGGCCCTGCACTATGCTTCCCAGCTCCCCCCCCAGGATCTTCCCAGCATCACAAGGTAAGGGGGGTACACTGAGATGTAAAGGAGGGTAGGGGACTCTTGACGTCTGATGGTAGAAGGGCTCTTGACATCTGATGAAAGGGGTGGTGTGGTGTTCTAGACATCTAGTGTTACAGATACAACCAGCCCTTTGAGGGCAACCTTAATGCTGATGCAGCCCACAATGAAATCGAGTTTGACCTCCCTGCCTTAAAGTGTCAGACGCTGAAGATTGGGGCATCGCCTGAAAACACGTCAGCCATTTGGAGGTCTATAGCCCCCGACCAGACACCTTCCAGGGAGATTGGACCTTGCTGATGTGCCTTTGTCTTTTGTGAGTATATCACATTTTATACAATAAAGCAATTTAAAACGTAATGCACTGGGCCTGTGCGCCCTCTCTTTGTCTTTTTGCATGCAGTTCATTTGGATTCCCCTGTTCCGTTGAGGGCAGCAAGGCGTGCATTCCATAGGCTATCCATGTATGGTTACAGTCACTGCAGAGTTCATCGTCCAGCACAGGAGTATAAGCATTTGCTTGTTTTTTTTCTCAAATAGACTCTGCCTGACCCAAGATGGTCACATGGGGAGGAAGCATTCAGTTCGATAGTTCTCCAGTGATCTAGGAAACCCTATGGAATCACGTTCCTCCTGACTTCCTCTCCTTCTGCAAAGCCACTGCAGTTGAGAGCCACCTGAAGTGGAGAAAGTAGACTGCACCTTCCTACAAGAAGTCTTGGTTTGCAGGGGGCTTTTAGTAGAGTTGATTTAAGCTGCCTGCACACCATCATGCAGGACAAATATAAACACAGGAGGATGGCCTTATTACTGTGAGTGAAACCATGAAAATCTGTTCCCAGCAGGAACTGGAGCCTTTATCTTCTGAATATCGAAAAAGTTTATGGGAGGATTAGATAAACTTTAAACGCAACACCGAAAACCTCATTATTGGGTTGCGCATCCAGTAAGATATGCACGGTATTGCTGATGTGAAACCATCTGCTGGGTGCCAGGTGAGCCTAGGACAGGGCATTACTGAGCTAACACAACTAAATTAGTTTGGCGCGCAAAGAGCGCTGCTATGGGAACTAGTAGAATGTCAGCTCCATAATACATCCAGTGATTGTTTGTTTCATATAGTGTGTGCTGTTGCCAAGACATTACAGAGTATCACTCATGTTGCCAAGGACTGCTTGTCATATCTGATGTGCAAAATAAACACCTACATTGGAAAAGAATGTTTTTAAAGTCGCCGATTCCACTTAAGGAGGGAGGTAGGAAGCCTTCGAAGAAAGCAATGGTGGATAGCTACATGAGGAAAGATTGAGTTCCTCACCTTTGGAAAGAGGAGATTACGGGAGCATACTATCACCAAATGGTCCATATAGGAAGCTTGACACAAAGTATTTTTTTTTTGGTCATTGAATATGACATTGGGGCAGGAAGAGCTTGGTCCATCTCAGGTGGTTAGAGCTTTGAAGATGTGGAGTAGCCTCCAAGAGCTATTTGTAGACAAATCTGTTGCATGATAAAAATTTAGCATTTTGTTGTTTGTAAATCCAAAATGTTGAACATCCAAAATCTCATGTAATAAAATGGTGGCCTTCGCAAATGAACGATCAGCACCTCTAGCTTGACTCCTGATGCTTCAAAATCTACACGAGCTACTTCTGAGGCAGGTTTGGGGGTTTTGGCCCATAAACTACAATGGGAATGCTTGTGAATGCTTGAATGAAGCATTTTTTAGCCTTTTTTAGGGGTAATTTGGGTGATTTTTTTGCTTCTACTGTTCTCCTCCCCTAGTGCTTCCATTGAAGCCTGAATACACATGTAAAACATTCATAAAAGCTCATAAAATGCCCAGAACTGCTCAAAATAAAACCACCTGAAAATTGTAGGAATGAGTCAATTAACTTTTGCCCATCTGCCCCACCCCGGTCAATGGTTCCTAAGAAAGCAGAAGGTGCTTGCAACATTCACACATTGGTTTACATTGCTGGGAATCACTGGCCACATAAGTGAAGGGGTGGGTATAGCAGTGAAATCACTGCCCAAATATGGTCGCTAGCTATATATGGGTAATGGCATTGAACAAATTTGGCCATGGCCATATTTGGCCAATGATGTCACCACTATCCCTGCCACTTTCCTAATATACTGTATCTTATGACAGGTCTGGGAGCAATACTGCCATGATCAGTCATATGCTCTGGGTTTGATGAATGTTTAATTTTGGCGAGTCAGTCGATGGTGGCCATCATGATTGACAATGGATTTACAATGAAAATTTGTGGATTTTATTTTTTTTTTTAATAAAGTGGGTTTCCATATTCCAATAAGCCCCCTACCCACAGAACCCAACAGCCACCAGGACAGGGTTGTGTGGATGACGTCCTCATGGTTCAGGAAGGGGAAAGCTGCACATTTGTCCCCCCCCCCCTTTTCTTGGCCAGTCAGGCTGAATGCTTGGATTAACAGTCTGGTATGGATTTCCAGGGGACCTCAAGCAAGATATGGTAATATCTGAAGAAGAAGTAAAGATTGAAGAGCCGGTAACTCATCCTTCTGTAGGATTAACTTTATTTCAGCGAGTAGAGTGTACAGATAAAAATGACTTACGCATTTCGGCAATAAGCCTTAATCATAGTAATGGCTATGATTAAGGCTTCTTGCCGAAACACTTAAGAAATTTTATCTGTACACTCTACTCTGTTGATCATATGGAAGGTAGAGTTGTCGGCTCTTCAATATTTACTTCTAAGCAGTACTCATGTTGGGTAGCCCCTCTGAGCAAGTAACACCATCAGTCCACCTTCGTGGGTAATATATCTGGGCGTAAAATCTCTCTCCTTATAATATCTGAAGAAGTCCAGTCATGAATGGAGCTGTCACCTTTTGGATGGATTATTTGAGCGCTGTTTGACCTTCCTTGATGTAAGAGTCAAAAAAAGATCGAGTTACTTTCCTTTGGGTGGAGGCACTAGTTGGTGATTGCCTTTACAGCGAGTAGAGTGTACAGATAAAAATGTCTTACGCACTTTGGCGACAAGCCTTAATCATAGCAATGGCTATGATTAAGGCTTATTGCCGAAACACTTAAGAAATTTTCATCTGTACACTCTACTCTGTTGATCATATGGAAGGAAGAGTTCCCGGCTCTTCAATCTTTACTTCTAAGCAGTACTCATGTTGGGAGGCCCCTCCGAGCAAGTAGCACCATCAGTCCACCTCCATGGGTAATATATCTGGGCGTATTATCTCTCTCCCTATAGTATCTGAAGAAGTCCAGTCATGAACGGAGCTGTCACCTTTTGGGTGGATTATTTGAGCGCTGTTTGATCTTTCTTGATGTTTCACATCAGCAATCCTTCCGTAGGATTAACTTTATTTTAGCGAGTAGAGTGTACAGATAAAAATGGCTTACGCATTTTGGCGATAAGCCTTAATCATTGTAATGGCTATGATTAAGGCTTCTTGCTGAAACACTAAAGAAATTTTCATCTGTACACTCTACTTGATCATATGGAAGGAAGACTTGCCAGCTCTTCAATCTTTACTTCTAAGCAGTACTCATGTTGGGAGGCCCCTCTGAACAAGTAGCACCATCAGTCCACCTCCGTGGGTAATATATCTGGGCGTAGTATCTCTCTCCTTATAGTATCTGAAGAAGTCCAGTCATGAATGGAGCTGTCACCTTTTGGGTGGGTTATTTGAGTGCTGTTTGACCTTCCTTGATGTAAGAGTCAAAAAAAGAGAGCGAGCTACTTTCCTTTGGGTGGAGGAACTAGGTGGGGATTACCTTTACACATTTGCAGTGGTGGGTGAAGATGTACATTTTTGTATTATTTTTGACTATTGGACTTTTCACTAGATATACTTCCAAAGGTAGCCATGACACTCTATGTTTGACATAAATGCCCACAAAGAAATCCAAAACTGGTATAGAGGCACTCACTGGTCTTGCAGAGGAGGAAGATCAAAAGCAGCAATGTTTTTATTGTCAATATTCCAATGAAGCTCAGTCCATCTTTCTCAAGACGGAAGCACATCCAGTATATAAATTGCCATGGATTGTATTTTACGTCAATATTTTCTATGTACAGTAGAGGTACTGTTATAGACATATGTTATTAGGTGATTCATTTATTAGGTGATATTCAGTGATAAATGCAGGGCTTTATTTAACCCCTTCACTCCTATGGGTAAAACAAATCTAAATGCCTAAGCGCAATTTTGCAACGTTGACATGTGTTAGTAAAACTGTCCATATCATCACAACTACTTTGTACATCCAGGTGAATTATATCGTTTTTTTCAAGACAAATTGAGCTTTCATTTAGTGGTAAATGGTAATGGATATCTCCTGATTTTTTTTTTATTATCAAAGGAAAACTGGCCCAAAATAGTAAAAAAAATAAATTTTTTAAATTTAAATTTTAAATTTAGCTGTGTTTCTTGTTACTACCATAACCTACCACCTAAGAATAACCCAAAATAAATTCTCCAGCTCTTGACGATCGCAGCGATACCCTATATGTGTAGGTTATTTGTTGTTTGTACCCGGAGTACAGCCCAGAAATAATAGTGCACATTCTGTTTTGTTTTTTTTTTACCTAAAACACACTGACACTGACACTAACTGACACTGATACCAATTGTTTTTCAAATCATGACCTTTTGACCTTGACCTTTGACCCTGACCTTGACCCAAACACTTACCCTGGCACTGAACTAGATCAAACCTTATATGAAATATACTTGTGAGCCACTAAAATTATCTGTGTATAAATAAACAATATGTCGCAGGCGTCCTTGCTCACCCTCATGTGGTGTGCGTCAATAAATTAAAAAATGTGTGTTAGGTGCCGCGCTCTATTTATTATTATTAAATTTAGAAAATTATTAAAGTAATTATTTAAATACTAAAGGTTTAAATAATTACTTTAATAATTTTCTAGATCAAACCTTCATCTAGGTATTTTTACTTTATTTTTTAATATTTATTTATCTTTTTTCTTTTTTTTTTTTAACAAACATTTTTCCCCCTCTATGCCAGGAGTTAGAGAGATACAATGTATCTCTCTCCTCCATTCATAGAGAGAAAAAAAACCAAATTGGGCCCGGCAGTACGGTGACTGATCACTGTGATAGCCAATCAGAGGCTATCACAGCGATCATGTGACCCAGAATCGGGAGTCCCGGGTCCCGATCGTTAGAACGGGACCCGGTGCTCTCAGTGACACTGCGGTCTTTGTGCTGGGAGTGTGCTGTGCGGGGACTATTGTTGCTGAGGCGGGGTCCATTGTTGCTAGGGTAGCCTATAGTTGTATGGGGGAATCTATTGTTGTGGGGGATCTATTGTTGCTGGGGGATCTATTGTTGATGTGGGGATCTATTGTTGCCAGGGGATCTATTGTTGCTGTGGGATCTATTGTTGCTGTGGGGATCTATTGTTGCTGGGGGATCTATTGTTGCTGGGGGATCTATTGTTGCTAGGGGATCTTTTGTTGCTGGCTGCAGGGGATCTATTTTACTGCTTTTCTTGTTATCATTAAAGAGATTCTAAAGGCTTATTTTTTTAAGGAGAAAATAACAAACATGTCTATACTTACCTGCTGTGTGCAGTGGTTTCACATTAAGCAGCCTGGTTCCTCCTCTTCCCAGCCCCCCCCTGTCGGTGCTCCTGGCTCCTCCCTCCTGTCAGGTGCCCCCCCGAGCAAGCAGCTTTCAATGGGGGCACCCATTGTGTCCATTCACACGGCTCGGCCCCACCCCCTCTCTCTTCTTATTGGCCCACCGGCAGTGGTGTATTTAGGTTTTTTACTGCCCTAGGCAACACAAAAATCAGAGCCTGACAGTGACCAACAACACCCCTGCCTCCCCCACCTGAGAGAGCCTTCCACTAACCCCCCCCCCCCCCAGCCAACAGAGAGAAAGACACTCACAGCTCCGGAGACATCCCTGGGAACGAGAGTCGGGCTCTGCATACACCATCAAGCAGCCTGCAGCCTCTTTCAGATCCCACCTGGTCCCCATGCCGCATATATCCCTTCTACCTGGGGGGTGCTGCCCCCTGAAAAATGCCGCCCTAGGCAAATGCCTTGTTTGCCTTGTGGTAAATATGCCCCTGCTCACTGGCTGGGATTGACAGCAGCAGTAGCCAATGGCTCCCGCTTCTGTCTCAGCCAATGAGGAGAGCGAGTCCAGGGATAGCACAGGCTCCAGTGCACATCGCTGGATCGAGAGGGGGCTTAGATGAGTATTGGGGGGGGGGGGGTACTGCACAGAGAAAGCATGAAGGTAAAACACTTTAATCTTTTAAAACCACTTTAACAAATTCCATACAAATTGTTTGGCACCACAAAATGATACTTGGGACTGTATTCTCTAAAAGAGGCTGAAGCGGGGGCGGACTGACAAATCATCGGGCCCTGGGGCAATAGCAAATCATGGGGCCCCCCTGTCCTAGTCAACACTCAAACCACACCCAAAAAAGCCTGTGAAAGGTATCAAAGGCATCTCATGGGGACCCCGGGCCCTCGGGCAGTGCCCGAGTGCTGGAATGGTCAGTCTGTCCCTGGGCTGAAGACAATGGGGGACTCAGCATGGGGGGAGTTCCTGCACCTATTCTCTGAGAAGACAAAGTCCTGGATAAATGTATATTGATGTAAGTGCTTCTTAATGCGTTTGTGGATTAATATAACTGGCTATTAATATTTATAAGCAATAACACCATAGATCAATCTTTCCCAACCATTTTACCTCCAAGGAATCCTTGGAATAATTGTCAGGCCTTCGAGAACCCCTGATAAAAATAATTGTACCTACAGCTCACAGTACATTAGGATGATCAGTACATTGTATAGATTTAATAAAAAAGTAAAAAACGAGGCGGCGTTCCCAAAATATCTGACATGTAGGACTGATCATTTTTTAACACCCTCCTTCTGTATACAATACAGGTTTTTTTTTTGGTAATAAATCTAAATTTAAATCAATATTAACCACAAAAAAACTACAGATATTAAAAATTGTGGTGTCCTAACATTAGACACTTTCCCTCCTGAGGATTTACCCCCCCCCCCCCCCTCCCCCGGACCAGGCCATTTTTTGCAATACGGCGCTGTGTTACTTTAACAGACAATTACGCGGTCATGCAACGCTGCACCTAAATTAAATTTACGTCCTTTTTTTCCCATGAATTGAGCTTTCTTTCAGTGGTATTTGATTGCCTGTTCGTTTTTTATTTTTTGTGCTATATAAAAAGAAAAAGGCCGACAATTTTGAGAAAAAAAAATATTTTTGACATTTTGCTATTACACATGTTCAGTAAAGAAAAAAAAAAATCACATTTCGGTATAAATTTAAGCCAAAATGTATTCTGCTCCGTGTCTTTGCTAAAAAAAAATCCCAATACGTGTAAATGAATTGGTTTACGTGAAAGTTTTAGCATTTACAAATGGAGGTGTATATACTGGAATTTTTATTTTTTATTTTTACTGGTAATGGCGGCGATCAGCGACTGTGAGACTTCTGACACTGGGGGGGGGGACACTGACTTGTTGTCAATGACATCCCCAGTGAGACCAATACAGTGATCAGTGCTAAAAAAAAAGCACTGACACTGTACTAATGGCACTGGGCAGGAAGGGGTTAACATGAGGGGCGATCAAAGGGTTAATTGTGTGCCGGGAGTGTTTTACTAGGGGGCGGTGTCTGTGTGCTTCACTGTAAGCACACTGCTTTGGATGGCTTGGCTGTGAACAGCCATCCAAAGTAGTGTGCCTGAAATGACAGGGAGGAGAACTGTTAGTAAACAAAACAGTTCTCCTCCTCGTCGGAGATTGTCAGAAATCACCGGGTGCCGGCGAGTAATTACTGGCTGGGACCCGGTGATTGACAGCCATGGTCACGAATGGCAGCGCGGATGGGGCGTGCGCGTGGCTTGCGCACGCCCCCTACCCGTAAATGCAAAGTCACATACAGTTGCAAGAAAAAGTATGTGAACCCCTTGGGATTACGTGGAGTTTTGCATGAATTGGGCATAAAATGTGCTCTGAACATCATCTAAGTCACAACAATAGAAGAACACAGTCTGCTGAACATAATACTACACAAACATTAGATGTTGCCATGGTTTAATTGCACATAACATGTAAACATTCACAGTGCAGGGAGGAAAAAGTATGTGAGGCCCTAGCTTAATGACTTCTCCCAGAGCTAATTGGAGCCAGGAGTGAGGCAACCTTGACTCCAATCAGTGTGATGATATTGGATGTGTTGCTGACAGCTGTCCTGCCCTTAAAAAACACACCTGTTTGGGGTTTACTGGTTTCAAGAAGCACTGTCTGATGTGAACCATGCCTCGCAGAAAAGAGCTCTCAGAAGACCTACAATCAAGAACTGTTGACTTGCATGAAGCTGGAAAGGGTTACAAAAGTATCTCCAAAAGCCTTGATGTTCATGTGTCCGCGGTAAGACAGACTGTCTACAAATGGAGAAAGTTTAGCACTGTTGCTACTCTCCCTAGGCGTGGTCGTCCTGTAAAAATGACTGCAAGAGCAGTTCACATACTTTTTCTTGCAACTGTAAATCCACGTGATTTTGCACACCCATGCCCCCTGTAGCAGTATTTCTGCTATACGGCGGACGGGAAGCAGTTAATGGTCAGTGCAGATGTAATAATCCCTTATGTTGGTGGTCAATGGAAAATTGCCCTCTGACACTGGTGGTCAGTTTAACAGGGAGATCACTGCTCACTGCTCCAGAAACCCCTGGCAATCTCAGGAGGAACCCTAGAATTCTACATAACACTGGCTGAGAAACGTTTCTATATATTGATAATCCAGGGAGTATCTTGGGTCCTGGTACCAAACCTATTGCCCTCTGTAGCATATTGTTGTGTCTTTTGGCCTTCTTACTCAGACCTGATCATTAAATGATCTAGAAAAAATGTGGCATTCATTTGATTTTCTATTTTTCTTCTTTTTTTTTTTTATTTCTTTTAATGGATTGTGATGTGGGGAATATCATATGTGGAGATGGCAATCTTTTTGACTCGAAGTAAGACGCATAAATGTGGAAGCACTGACCTGCTAAAGGGTTACAACAGCAGTCATGCCTGACAGTTACATGTAACTTGACTGTTAATGCCTAGGCTCTGAATGTCTCTTGCATCATGATCCCAGTCTCCATGTATTGTGTGTTTGGTCTTTCACCATCTCCTGTAATATGAACTTATCCTGACAATCTTCTGAAGCATCACATATGACAAATATCATGGGTTGGCACTGGTGACCTGAATCATCTGCCAGTTTCTTCTTTCTTGTAGACTCCCGTGGTGAGATTCTGCTATTAAATTATCTCCATCCCATGGACAAGACCTTCAAGAAGGTGTACTTGGATTTTCTGATTATTTGCTTATTCATCATTAGGGAAAACCCTTTGAGAGAGCAAACCACCATCATTTTTCTTTGTTATAGAGGTTGCCAAATAAATAGAACTGGGAGCTTGAGGAATCCAGAGAGACGTAAGAAGCCACCATGTACTTCATCTTGTTGGATATCACCATGAATTATCAGGTTTGGGTGAAGGTGACCAGTGATCCTGTGGCCATGCTATCGACATTCAAGTGTGAACACACAGAAATTCCTTCATAAGCAGTAGATGAGCACTAAAACAAGCCTTCACTGGCCTCTGCTTCTGCAAACACTCTCTGTAACATTCATTAAAAAAATGCATTTGTTTTCAGAACATGTAAAAAATACTACAAAGTAGGAAAGAAAACTAATAATAGAATTAGCATTAAAAAAGACAAACAACAAATCTCACCCGCAAATAGTTTCTTTTTTACACACACAAAGAAATGGGGTCTTAGCTTAAGCCTGTGCCTATGCCCTCTAGGGACAAAGTTTAGCATTGCCTTTTTAAGTGACTATGCCGATTCAACGTTTGCTAAAAGGCATTTTCCTAACTTTTCCATTTACCATAGCAAGGTCTTAATTGTTTCAATTAAGTGAAGTTTGGCATCTAACATCTATTGCTTCACCTTACTCTTAGTAAATCAACCCCTTTGGGTCAATTCATCCTCAAAGTACAGAGCATAAGCTGTGGACTGCTTTTCAGAGGGTGGTAGAGCAATGGCTGCCAGGTATTCAGAAGGTGATCCTGCTAACGTCTAAGTGTTTTTTTTTTTACTCCCAACGGAGGATTTTGTAGGGCAATAACATGCTACAACTGTGGGTAAAGCAGTTAACCTGTGGTTACAATGCAGTCCCATTGGCCGGAATGGGTGTTTTTGACAAACTAACTTAAGTTTGGCAAGTTGAGTTAAAGCGGAGGTCCAGTCAAAATTCTGCTTTCGATCGCCTAGGCGAAGTTGGAGCGGTACCTGTCAAATTTGCCCTCCCCCAGCTCCCCAAAGGTACCAATTCTTAATGGGGAATGGGGGCCAAAAACGTAAAGTGGAACTCTCTATAACATGCATTAAAAAATGTATCTGTTTGCAGAACATGTAAAAAATACTACAAAATAGGAAAGAAAACTACTAATAGAATTAGCATAAAATAAAAGCCAAACTTCAGTTAGGAAAATGCCTTTTAGTAAATGTCGAATCGGCATAGTCACTTTTACATAATAGGCAATGCTCAACTTTAGAGCTCTGCTTTAAGTTTGCAGCTGCCACTAAGTATCTACCCCATCTGGTTGCAATGTTAGAATTTGGGTGGTCAGAGGGAGTAAAGTGCCTGTTTTTACCACCCAACGTGAAATGGCCCCAAAGACGTTCAAGTTCTCCCAGCAGCTCAGCCTACTGGGAAGGAGGATCTGAGTTGTTCAGTCACAGCTGAGAAGGGGAGCAGGGGGAGCTAAGATGTTAAGTCTCTGCTAGGGAACTGAGGTGTTGGGGGATGACAAGAGCTTTTGCTGTTGTTTGAAGGCTAATCGCTCCACTGTGCCTGCAGGTAGAGGAGCCAGTGAGGGATGTTTCAAGCCTCATCTAAAACCTGGAAATACTAGAATCTCCATTTCCTGGTCAAAAGTACACCTTAAGTCGCATATTATGCTGCAGCGGTACCTATTATATACAGTATGTACAAACTGAATCAATCAAGAGACAAGCCACTCTGCACTTGAGAGAAGAGAGCTGATCTAAAGCCATAGTAGTGGAAATCATCTTTGTGGTTTATTCAAGAAGAGAAGAGTAGACAGCTGAGGGAATGGAAGAACTAAGGAAACAAACATTGGTGAAAGCCTTAGCATACCGAGCTGCACTTATGATTGAACTTACTCTTGGGTGACAACAATTTCATTGTTTGCTTTTTTAATGATATCTAGAATGGATTTTAGTCAGCAGTTACTGTATTGTCAGAGAAGTCTCACTTTTATCCAGGGTTATGAAATAACTAAGGGCCTCTTCTGACAGCATAGTAGATCATATGTAGCATTGGGACGTAGAGCATCAATCCCTTGACAATGGCACGTCTGCACACTGTGACCAGTCAGCCATTTTTATCTATTATGCAATAAAGAGACTTGATTTCCGATGCACACCAGGCTCTTCCTTGCTCCTGTAGACTACGGGTCCCAGACAATGCTGACACAGTGATTTATCCTCTCTGCAGTGCTGGGGTGATAGAAGTAATGAGAAAGTTCATTGCCTGCATTGTGAATGAGATTAGTTATACCGATCGGCCCCTCGCCTTGTCTGAATGGGAATTTGGCGGCCTTGCATTTGGCGGAGTCTGTCTTTAATAGGAAGGGCCTTTTTTTAAACCTTGGGACCTCCTTACACATTCTGTTTTTAAGCTCTTTGTTAAAGAGGAACATCAAGTTTTTTCAAAATTAAAAATCAGGTACTTATCAGTCCATGGAGTCCTGCATCTTCTTCCTTCTTCTCACCGAGGTTCCCTGGCACTGGCATCTTGGATTTTGGGGGTTCACTGGGATTTCTTGATGGGTGAGATGGCACGGTGCTCTGAGATGGGCCCTGCAGGCTCTTAGGCATCATCCACGCCTTGGTGAGGATTGAGTAGGTGGAAGCAGCTACTGAAATAAACAGTACTTGCTCCCCCATCACTCCCAAAAACCCTGCAACCCCGTTACAGGCTGTTGGGATGGAATCAGTGACACAATTTTTGATCGAAGTTCCACTTTAAAGCTCAAGTTCGGGCTGAAAAAATGACCCTTGCAGTGAGACCCCCTGCATGGCAAGAGTTAATTGCTTGTTAACTCTAGGAGGTAGAGGAAAAGGCTGCATTACTTACTGTATTCTTCACTCGGGTAGGCTCCAGTGCTCTCCTCTTCTCCATAGGGTTTTGGGCTGTGGGCGGTCACTCTGAATCATCATGTACAGTGGGGATCGAAAGTTTGGGCACCCCAGCTAAAAATTTGTATTAATGTGCATAAAGAAGCCAAGGAAAGATGGAAAAATCTCCAAAAGGCATCAAATTACAGATTAGACATTCTTATAATATGTCAACAAAAGTTAGATTTTATTTCCATCATTTACACTTTCAAAATAACAGAAAACAAAAAAATGGTGTCTGCAAAAGTTTGGGCACCCTGCAGAGTTAATATCTTGTACTGCCCCCTTTGGCAAGTATCACAGCTTGTAAACGCTTTTTGTAGCCAGCCAAGAGTCTTTCAATTCTTGTTTGAGGTATCTTTGCCCATTCTTCCTTACAAAAGTCTTCCAGTTCTTTGAGATTTCTGGGCTGTCTGTCACGCACTGCTCTTTTAAGGTCTATCCATAGATTTTCAATGATGTTGAGGTCAGGAGATTGTGAAGGCCATGGCAAAACCTTCAGTTTACACCTCTTGATGTAATCCCCCGTGGATTTCGAGGTGTGTTTAGGATCATTATCCATTTGTAGAAGCCATCCTCTCTTTAACTTCAGCTTTTTCACAGATGGCATCAAGTTACCATCCAAAATTTGCTGAAATTTTATTGAATCCATTTTTCTTTCTACTTGTGAGATGTTCCCTGTGCCACTGGCTGCAACACAACCCCAAAGCATGATTGATCCAACCCCATGCTTAACAGTTGGACAGAGGTTCTTTTCATTAAATTCTGTGCCCCTTCTTCTCCAAACGTACCTTTGCTCATTCCGGCCAAAAAGTTCAATTTTAACCTCATCGGTCCACAGAACTTGTTTCCAAAATGCATCAGGCTTGTCTATATGTTCATTTGCAAAGTTCAAACGATGATTTTTGTGGTGAGGACGTAGAAGAGGTTTTCTTCTGATGATTCTTCCATGAAGACCATATTTGTACAAGTATCTCTTTATAGTGGAATAGTGTACCACAACTCCAGTGTCTGCCAGATCTTTCTGGAGGGATCGTGCAGTCAAACGTGGGTTTTGAATTGTTTTTCTCACAATCCTGCGAGCTGTTCTGTCTGATATTTTTCTTGGTCTTCCAGATCTTGCTTTAACTTCCACTGTTCCTGATGACTGCCATTTCTTAATTACATTCCAAACAGAGGATATTGACATCTGAAAACGCTTTGCTATCTTCTTATAGCCTTCTCCAGCTTTGTGAGCGTCAACTATTTTCAGTTTCAGTTTTCTAGACAACTTCTTAGAAGAACCCATGGTGCTGATTGTTGGGGCAGATGAGTCTGGGCATTTAAAACCTTTAAGATTGACATCACCTGGTCATCCCAGACGATGATTGAGAACAATCCATGACACTGGCAGGTCTCAGCTTGGCAAAGGGGGCAGTGCATGCTATAAATTCTGCAGGGTGCCCAAACTTTTGCAGACGCCATTTTTTGTTTTCTGTTATTTTGAAAGTGTAAATGATGGAAATAAAATCTAACTTTTGTTGACATATTATAAGAATGTCTAATCTGTAATTTGATGCCTTTTGGAGATTTTTCCATCTTTCCTTGGCTTCTTTATGCACATTAATACAAATTTTTAGCTGGGGTGCCCAAACTTTCGATCCCCACTGTACAATACAGGACTTCTAGTCCTGCATTGTATGTGGTGGAGGCAGACATGCAACCACGTCCAGGAGCACCTTAGAGACAAGGCTGTGGAGGACCAGTGGCACATATGGAGGAAGCCTGCCAGAACATGAAAAATTGCTCCTTTATATTTTTCCACTAAGGATTTTATTTTCCTAGAAAATAGGTGCAGGAACTCATCCATGACCCCCCCCCCCCCCCCCCACACACACACACACACACAGCATCCATCAGATAGTGGATGTCATCAAATTTCACTAACAGTGGGAGGGTCTTAACGGGGCATTAAATACCCAGAGTGCATTGTGTGCAGCAGTCTGTCTCAACCTTTGTAACCTGGAGGAACCCTTGAAATAGTGTTTTTGGGTTCAAGGAACCCTTGATAATAATTCTATATCTACAGCTCACAGTACATTAGTGTGAAGGTCACTGGGAACAATACTCCTCACATTTGTGGTCATTGGGAGGAATTCCTCCTTACAGATAGCTAAAAAGAATAATGGTGCCAGTGGTTACTCATCTAGGAGGCAGAAATAGCTCATTGCTTATGGAACCCCTAGCAATCTCTGTAGGATCCTTGGCTGAGAAAAGCTGATGTACAGAGTGCAGCGTTTGGGGGGGGGGGGTCACACACAGAGTGCAGAGTTTGGAAATGTGCTACATACATAGCGCAGAGTTCAGGGGTGCTCTGTATGCAGAAAGCAGAGTTCAGGGGTGCACTGCAAACAGAGTGCAGAGTTCAGGGGTGCACTTCATACAGAGTGCAGAGTTCAGGGGTACATTGCATACAGAGTACAGAGGTCAGGGGGAAGCTGCATACAGAGTGCAGAGTTTGGGGGTAGGCTCCATACAGAGTACAGAGTTCAGGGGTGCGCTGCATACAGAGTGCAGAGTTCAGGGGTGCGCTGCATACAGAGCGCAGAGTTCAGGGGTGCGCTGCATACAGAGCGCAGAGTTCAGGGGTGCGCTGCATACAGAGCGCAGAGTTCAGGGGTGCGCTGCATCCAGAGCGCAGAGTTCAGGGGTGCGCTGCATACAGAGCGCAGAGTTCAGGGGTGCGCTGCATACAGAGCGCAGAGTTCAGGGGTGCGCTGCATACAGAGCGCAGAGTTCAGGGGTGCGCTGCATACAGAGCGCAGAGTTCAGGGGTGCGCTGCATACAGAGCGCAGAGTTCAGGGGTGCGCTGCATACAGAGCGCAGAGTTCAGGGGTGCGCTGCATACAGAGCGCTGAGTTCAGGGGTGCGCTGCATACAGAGCGCAGAGTTCAGGGGTGCGCTGCATACAGAGCGCTGAGTTCAGGGGTGCGCTGCATACAGAGCGCAGAGTTCAGGGGTGCGCTGCATACAGAGCGCAGAGTTCAGGGGTGCGCTGCATACAGAGCGCAGAGTTCAGGGGTGTGCTGCATACGGAGGGCAGACTTCAGGGGTGCACTGCAGGTTCAGGGGTGCTGGTTTTTTATTTTATTTTATTTTTTTTTTCATTTTTAGTCTTTTTGTGTTTATATAATACAAAATAAAAAAAGCTCTATTTTCTGTGAAAAAAAAATGAATATAAATTTCATTTGGGTACAGTGTTGCATGACCGAGCAATTTCCAGTTAAAGTAGTGCGGTGTAAAATAGCAAGAAAAATGGCCCTGTCAGGAAAGAGGTAAAATCTTCCGAAGCTAAAGTGGTTAAAAATAAATTAGAAAAAAGAAACTGTCAATTCTTGCAATACTTGCCACCTCTCCTGCGCTGTGCCCCCAGACTGGGACAGCGCCTTCACGGGGATGTCAGCTCCCGGCATCCTCATGGATTGTGTTTATCCAGGATGGTTGGTCTTCGGTGTTCACAATATATTGCTGGCCGCACTCCTCCTCCTTTCCATTCAACTTTTCCAGGCCTAATTGTCCTTTCCAGTAAGTCAGGTTTTCTCATAATATGTTCATAATAAGACGGTTCCAGTTCAGTCCTCCGGGCTTCTAGTGAAGGTTTGGGTTGATTTATGGAAGGATCGTCTTTTTTGTTTCCCTGGCTGTCCATGGTGTTCCTGGGCCCTCAGTACTTTTCCTATCTCGCTTCTTCATAATCTTGGATATTATTGTGACTGAGCTTTCTTTTGGTGGCATTTAATCCCCGCTGTTTTTTTTTCTAAATAAATTATTATTATTCAGGATTTATGGCGCCAACAGTTTGCTCAGCGCTTTACAATATAAAGGGAGACAATACAGCAACAATGCAATTCAATGCAAGAGGGTTAGGAGGGCCCTGATCCTGGGCAGGGCTGCTGTTAGAAACCACGGGACCCCATACAGCCAACCTGACAGACCCCCCCCTCCCCGATTCCACCCCCCCAAAAAACACAGTTTACTATACTTCAGTTATGAATGAACACAGCGAGTGATCAGAAGTGATCGCTCGCTGTGTTCATTCTGGAAAGGAAGTGGCTGGTATTTGTGACATATTTTCTGGAACCTTCCCCCACTCTCCATCTGGAAAGATCCTATTGCCCTAGTGCCTGTAGCTGCCGGGGGGGAAGGAAAGGAGGGTAGCCGGCAGCACTGTGGGGGAGGAGGGGGGGCCTGGCAGGGGCGTATTTAACACAAGGCAAACAAGGCATTTGCCTAGGGCGGCATTTTTCAGGGAGGCAGCAGCATTTTTCAGGGGGGCAGCGCCGCACCCTGAAAGAAGGGACACACACAGCATGGGGACTAGGGGAGATCTGAGAAAGGCTGTGAGCTACTTGATGGTGTATGCGGAGGCTAACTCTTGTTCCCGGGGTCTTCTCTCTCGCCGGGGTGGGGGGGAAGTTGTCAGTGTATGGGGGGTGTGGTAGGCTCTTTTTTTAGGGAAGGGGGGTGTTGGTCGGTGTCAGGGTCTCTCCGTGGGGGGGGGGTGGGATTTTTGTGTTGCCTAGGGCAGCAGGAAACCCAAATACACCACTGGGGCCTGGGCATCAGAGGGATACATATGGTGCACAAGGAGGGTGATGGGGGGCAATAACTGGAACCGATCCCCTGTATGGCTTTCTCTACAGTAAATGAAAGCCGATGGGAGGGAGAGAAGTCAGCTTTCAGCTGCTGCAGAAAGAGCCATACAGGGGATCGGTTCCTGAAATTGCCCCTCCGCTGTTCTGATCACCCTCCCTGCCCACATCCAAATCCCCTAGCTGCCTGGTACCCCCTGCTGGCCTGAGCCCCCTACAGGAGGACTGGTGGTACCCCCTTATCCACAGCCCTGCTCCTGGGACAATCTAATAAGGAGGGGTTGGTAGACCAAAGGAAATAACTCTGAGGGATATGCTGACAAATTTTGAAAAACAAAACAAACAAACAAACATGTTTTTCTTAGTTTTTGTTATACAATTTTGCAAGTGAAAGTTATAGAGTCTACAAACTATGGTATATATACATACTTCCCAACTGTCCTTGATTTCAAGGGACTATCCCTGATTTCGAGGGACTGTCTCTGATTTCAAACAAAATCCCTCTGTCCCTCTTTCCTCCTCATTTTTCCCTCATTTTGGTCTGATCTATATTGTTTATGAAGTTAATGCGTTCTCCGGGACGTTTTGTATTGTAAAAAATTTGTAAACCGAAACTTGGTTTCCCATAGAAATGCACTGAAAACCAATTAATCCGATCCGGAGGTAAAAAAAAAAAAAAAGTCGCTGTCACTATAGGTCAGTGCAGTATTTTAAATGTAATTACCGGCATTTTTTTTTTTTCACTATAGCTCAGAGAATCAGCTGTCACTTTTCCCCCCAGCTAAAAGAAAGAAAGTTTCCTTTTAGTTTGTTTCCCGAGATAAAAGAAACAAAGTATCCCTTAGCTCCAGGGAAAGTGACAGCTAATTCTGTGAGCTATAGTGAAGAAAAACAAATGCCGGTAATTACATTTAAAAAACGGCACCGACATACACTTCGCATTGCAAAAAAAATTCATACACTGAGGCATTATTTTCAATAGATTTTCATTCGGAGCCAAAAATAGCTAAAAACACTCGTCTACCGGGGCAATTGTTAAATTTTTTTGCACTCATGAAAAATCTGCATTTTTCTCTAGAAAATAATCAACCCCCCCCCCAAAAAAACACAATTTTTTGAAAGCGAGACCCTCGAGAATAAAATGGTGTCCGTTGCAATTTTTTAAACACATTATGATTGTATCCTCAATGATTTGGTAGCCAAGAATTGCTAAAAACACTCGTCTACTGGGGCGATTGTTACATTTTTTGCACTCACTAGGGTCGTTGGTTCGAATCCTAACCACAGCACCACCTGCCTGGAGTTTGCATGTTCTCCCTGGGCCTGCGTGGGTTTCCTCCGGGTACTCTGGTTTCCTCCCACACTCCAAAGACATGCTGGTAGGTGAATTGGCTCCTGTCTAAATTGTCCCTAGTATGTGTATGTATGAATGTGAGTTATGGACCTGAGATTGTACGCCCCTTGAGGGTTAGGGACCTTAGATTGTACGCCCCTTGAGGGTTAGGGACCTTAGATTGTACGCCCCTTGAGGGTTAGGGACCTTAGATTGTACGCCCCTTGAGGGTTAGGGACCTTAGATTGTACGCCCCTTGAGGGTTAGGGACCTTAGATTGTACGCCCCTTGAGGGTTATGGACCTTAGATTGTACGCCCCTTGAGGGTTAGGGACCTTAGATTGTATGCCCCTTGAGGGTCAGGGACTGATGTGAATGTACAATATATATGTAAAGCGCTGCGTGTATTGACGGCGCTATATAAGTACCTGAAATAAATAAATAAACAAAATCTATTTCCATCCACTCCTCTCCCAGACGGATGCTCGTGATTGACGCTCTCATCAATCTGGCTTCAAACAGAAAACAGATTTTAGTCCAATTTGCATAATGAGCCCCTCTGGCAGATGGCCCACTTTCCGATTGGCTTGAGCGGAAAGGCGCGGCGTAATTAAATCAAGTCTTCCGCCGCCGAATGGAACAAGGGCAGAAAATTCACAAAAGCGGCTCACAGAATCTGTTGGCGGCTGGGAAACATGGCTAGAACAGGGGCTGCCGTCCATCAATCATCATTAGGAGATTGGCAAATGCATCGCTAATGTTTTCACACCTGACTTGGCGGCTTATCGGCGGATAACAAACATGGCTGCCGTAATGACAGATCTCAGAGATGGATTCAGGGGTCTGTGGGTGTGATTCAGTAGGATCTGACAGTGGTAAAAACGCTTGTCTTTGATACAATCACATAGAAAAAAGATACAAAGAGGCACAAAATGTTTTGAAAACAAAACGAAAAAAAGAATTCCAGGTATGGAAGTTACTAATAGCTACAGTGTTGCACATTGTACCAGCTTGCACCGATGTAATTATGTACGTCTAAGACATCAGCGCAAATATATAAATAAATATACACTCCAATGAAAAATTAAATAAATAATAATTGATAAAAATGTAAAAAATGAAAATTAATAAGTCCCACTCCAAATCAATAAAGTGAAAAAAATAAAAATAAAAAAACATATTCATAAAAGTCCTTTTTCCAAAAAAACTTTTGACCCGTGTTTCCACCGAAATAGTGCTCAAATACCACACCGCACTCACCAGATATTGGTGAAAAAACTGCCTTTTAGGGTTTTTTGGGATCCTAGACCCAGTCAATAAGCCTCCAAACACCAGATATTATTGGATCTCCCCTACTCCAGACAGGAATACAGCCAGGCTCCAGCCTCCAGGATCACCAGACACCACTCTCCAAGAAAAAGTTTTGAATAATGCAGGGAAAAAGACAAAAACCAAATATATACTTGAGCAGAATCAATTTCCAAGTACCAAACCACTCACATTCTTTTTAAGTATTATGGTATTACACTATATATTTGGGTTTTTTTTTCCTGCTTTATTCAAAACGTTTTTTTGGAGAGTGGTGTCTGGTGATCCTGGAGGCTGGAGGCTGGCTATATTCCTGTCTGGAGGAGGGGAGATCCAATAATATCTGGTGTTTGGAGGCTTATTGACTGGGTCTAGGATCCCAAAAAACCCTAAAAGGCGTTTTTTTTCACCAATATCTGGTGAGTGCGGTGTGGTATTTGAGCACTATTTCGGTGGAAACACGTGTCAAATGTTTTTTGGGAAAAAGGACTTTTATGAATGTTTTTTTTATTTTTATTTTTTTCACTTTATTGATTTGGAGTGGGACTTATGTAAAAAAAGAAAATTAATAAGTCCCACTCCAAATCAATAAAGTGAAAAAAAATAAAAAAAACATATTCATAAAAGTCCTTTTTCCCAAAAAACTTTTGACATGTGTTTCCACCGAAATAGTGCTCAAATACCACACCGCACTCACCAGATATTGGTGAAAAAAAACGCCTTTTAGGGTTTTTTGGGATCCTAGACCCAGTCAATAAGCCTCCAAACACCAGATATTATTGGATCTCCCCTACTCCAGACAGGAATATAGCCAGCCTCCAGCCTCCAGGATCACCAGACACCACTCTCCAAGAAAAAGTTTTGAATAAAGTTTTGACTTCCTCAGAGCCCTGAGGAAGTCACATGACACTGTGACGCAACACGTCGGCCTGACGTAGTGACACATTTCCGGCGTGGCGGCCATCTTGGTACACCTGTACACCCAGCTGTACACCCATACATACATGCCCTCATCCGAAAGCATGATGTTTTGAATTGGATACGGCTGCCACGTGAGTGAGGATGTTTGTTATTTGTCCCTACTTCACAAATAAAATATACTGCACTATGGGAGGATCTATTTTATGTCTCAATTGAGAGATTAATGCTGCATCTTACCTGGAGAGGAGCCATTGGTGGAGTACTAATTTCTGAGAGATTTGGGTGCGACAAGCAGCAACATTTGGAGTGATAGCTTACTTAGAGGATCCGTGAGAGGGATCCACTAAAGCGCTTAGATCCGCAAGGGTCGAAGTGATGAGGTGAGAGGCTTATCCAGATGGTGGTCGGACTGTCATATTCACATGCACACAAATATCTACACGAGTTCCTGTCAATTTATGGTTACCATCAGTAGTTATTGGAAGCACGAGTGTGTGTCATTTATTGGTCACCATCAGCATTTATTGGACTTTGAGAGCACTGTTCTATTTATTGTTATATTGTGGTTTTCACTACACGAGAGGCACGTGTGATTTTATATTCACAGAATTATATATATATATATAAATGTTTTGGTTTTTTTTTGTTTTTTTTTCACATGTTTTAGGCTACCTGAATTAACTTTGTAGATTTTTTGAGTAATGGGCACTAATTAATTTTAATTGATATCACTATCACAATTTTTCGATGTAATTTTGAGTTCACATATCACTAATTAATTTGTTATATATATATATGTGTGTATGTACCTAAAGGAGTAACGCTACATTTTCTATTGTATTTATTTATGACAATCACTGGTATATGATTTAATGTTAGCAGCTTCTCTTGGTTTTTTATATAGTTGAAACACTTGTGAGCGCAGGAGGTTCACACCACTACTGTTACAACCCTGATGTATGGAGGGACTCTGATGGGGGCCCTGTTGTAAGGGGGGACTATGATGGGGACCCTGTTGTAAGGAGGGACTCTGATGTGGACCCTGTTATAAGGGGGCTCTGATACGGACACTGATGTAAGGAGGACTCTTATGGGCACTCTGATGTAAGGGGGGACTCTGATAGAGACCTGGAGGGACTCTGATGGAAACCATGTTGTAAGGGGGTACTCTGATAGGGACCCTGATGTAAGGGGGGAGGACTCTGATAGGGACCCTGATATAAGGTGGAGCTCTCAATGGAACCCTGATGTTAGGAGAGATTCTGATGGGGACCATGATGTAAGGAGGACTCCGATGGGAACCCTGATGTAAGGAGGGACTCTGATGGGGTCCTTGTTGTAAGGGGGGCTCTGATAGGGACACTGTTGTATGGAGGACTCTGATGGGCACTCTGATGAAAGGGGGAGTGTAATGAGTGTCTGCAATAGAGACATGGAACCTGTACATGACAGCCATTTTTGTTTTTCCTGAGGAATGATCTTCCTCCCCTCCTAACTCCTGAAAAATATGGAATTAATAGCTGTAACTTTTAACAAACTTCAAAAGAACTTCTTATCTTAATTAAAACACAGACCTGTCCAGGGCTGTAAACAGCTAATGAGTCCTCGCAGGATGCCTGTTTCCATAAACCATGGAAAACACTTTTATCTGCCCTATCGTAAAAGAATAATAACTCAGTCAAGCAATCACACATGAAGTGTAAGGCCATTAAGGCTCTAGGAATGCAGAGCGTGCCATATTCCACATGTAACAATTCCACAAACAATTCACAGAATTCAACAGGAACTAGGCACATTGATATTTGAATAGGGAATATCATACCGAGCAAATAAAGGTCATATATGACTATGTTAGCACATAGGAGAGGGTTGAAAGCAGTCTCTTCCTTCCTGGGTGACAAGGTACACTGTGTTTGCTATCCCTGGGTTTGAAATATAATTCTGAATCATAATCTGCCAGTTGCTAGAATACCATCTGCACGTATTGGAGGTTTTTAATATTAGTGCAAAACTGTAGTTTGGACTTGGTCATAAATTTGGTGACCTCCTAGCACCCATCCCTTAACCTCTTCCTGTCCGGACCATTGCCGATACACGGCTGGACGCGGCGGCTGCCAATGTGGGTAGATGTTTCTAAACATCCCCGTGCATGCATTGCCTGTGTGTTCTCCTTGGGAGTGTGCGGCACCGCGATCGGTGCCCGCTGTGCCCGGAACACAGATCACTGTGCAGGACCTCTGTGTGAGGTCCCGATTCATGTGATCACTGATTGGCCAATGCATCTTGTAAGGACATGAACTGATTGGCTCCTTATGCTGCTTCTTCTTCTCACACCGCAGCCCTGCTGTACATTCAGGTACTTACACCATTTACAATGCAGAAATACATTTAGTGATATATTAATGATTAAAGAGCCGCATGCAATCTGTAGGAAAGTCTATAATATTCCTATAGGGATCATTATATTAGAATAAGAGGGGATATCACAGTGGCTGAATGGTTAGCACTTCTGCCCGGCAGTACTTGGGTCGTTGGTTCAAATCCCAACCACAGCACCAGTCCAGTCCAGTCCCAGGCTGAGCTGTCAGTGGCGGCTTCTGTGTGCAGGGGAGGCAGCCGACAATGGATGCCCCATTGTAAGTCTATGGGTGACAGCATTGACGGTTTTCTCTCTGCACACAGAGTCTGCCACTGGAGACCAGAGCGGCTTCAGAATACACTCATCGGCCACTTTATTAGGTCCACCTGTTCAATTGGGCAGCACAGTGGCTAAATGGTTAGCACTTTCGCCCGGCAGTGCTAGGGTCCTTGGTTTGAATCCCAACCACAGCACCACCTGCCATGTTCTCCCTGTAGCTGTGTGGGTTTCCTCCGTGTACTCCAGCTTCCTCCCACATTCCAAAGACATGCTGGTAGATGAATTGGCTCCTGTCTAAATTGTCCCTAGTATGTGTATGTATGAATGTGAGTTAGGGACCTTAGATTGTACACCCCTTGAGTGTTAGGGACCTTAGATTGTACACCCCTTGAGGGTTAGGGACTGATGTGAATGTACAATATATATATGTAAAGTGCGGCGTAAATTGACAGCGCTATATAAGTACCTGAAATAATAAATAGATAGCAAAAGCTGTCGGATCTGCAATCTTCCATCCAGAGCTCATATTCCTCTCCCTGGACATTTTTGTAGCTGGTGTGCTTTAAGGTGACCTTGACCCAGTTGGTGAGCCAGCCGCACTCAGGTGTATTTGTATAGGGTACATTATATATTCAAATCCATCCTATACTGGTGAATCTTCCTCCTAATGAGCAGCGGATCTGTCAGACCCCATTGATTTTATACACAAGGGAGGCTCTGTGCATACCACCCCCCCTGGGAGGATTCTCCAATGTTTCAGCATAATCCTATACCAGGCTGTTTTCTTAAAACCTCAGCATGTATGTTAACCCTTCTAGTCCTGCGCTGTTTGATTGCACTTCCCTTTCTGTACGGTGACGTGGGAGCCTGGGTTATTATAATATCATAGAGCATTCCCACTGGTAGACGCGGTATGGGCAGGGGCCAGAGATGCCCCGCTGCTTATTTATCTAACGCCTTGCTGCCCTGCAAACTTGCAGCGAAACGTGCGCTCTATGGGGCTCAAAATATGCTTGCTCACACTTCTACTTTAATTGCGGAGCCAAGGACATTTAGAAAAACACCGTCCGGGCCCCCCGGGTTGTAAGAAATGTGAAGAACTGGCATTGAGTTCTGGAATTGCAAATAGTTACGGAAAGAACGAGAGGAACTCAACAATTAGGACAGTAGAAGGCAACTTGCAATATTTAAAGGGCCTTGTGATGGACTGCTTGGCACCTCAACTGGGTGCCTCCATCAACCAGTGCCTCCTGCCCTCCAAACCCTTCCAGCAGACCGATAGCTAAAACCAGCCCTTTACCCCCAAGCCTCATATACAGACAAGATGTTGAGGTAAAACTAAAGGAATAACTGTTTATTAAAACCCAGGCACATACTTTATACCCTCAGGGAGGACATTCCCTTTTAGGGATATTGGTATAGATAGGAGAAGACGTACAACCAGTGAAAAAACATGGCACTGCACCGTTCAACATGAATCTAATTAACAGCTAGGCACCTAGACAAGTTGTATCAGTCTGGCTAATAGTCACAGGAATTCCCAACCCTGCCTCCCTTGTCTATGTGCTAAAAAACATGTCCAGAATAAATCTTGATTAGTCAGGGTGTGCCCACCAGGATGCCCAGAAATAGTTCCAAGGCCCCAGATAGACAATGTACATTACACTACTTGTTTCTAAATGTCCCACCCCAGATCCAGCTCGGATCCAGGATATCAAGTGGCACATCATCGGTGGAAAAAGTTAATAGTATAAAGTTGTTAGTAGCCGGGCCAAAATGGGCAAATGCTACATTATGCAGCCCTCGAGGTCTAGCCGGGGCAAAATGGGCAAATGCTGCATTATGCAGCCCTCGAGGTCTAGCCGGGGCAAAATGGGCAAATGCTGCATTATGCAGCCCTCGAGCTTTAGCCGGGGCAAAATGGGCAAATGCTGCATTATGCAGCCCTCCAGGTCTAGCCGGGGCAAAATGGGCAAAGGCTACATTATGCAGCCCTCGAGGTCTAGCCGGGGCAAAATGGGCAAATGCTGCATTATCCTTCGAGGTCTAGCCCGGGGCAAAATGGGCAAAGGCTGGATTATGCAGCCCTCGAGGTCTAGCCGGGGCAAAATGGGCAAATGCTGCATTATGCAGCCCTCGAGCTCTAGCCGGGGCAAAATGGGCAAATGCTACATTATGCAACCCTCGAGGTCTAGCCGGGGCAAAATGGGCAAATGCTGGATTATGCAGCCCTCGAGGTCTAGCCGGAGCAAAATGGGCAAATGCTACATTATGCAGCCCTCGAGGTCTAGCTGGGGCAAAATGGGCAAATGCTGCATTATCCTTCGAGGTCTAGCCGGGGCAAAATGGGCAAATGCTGGATTATGCAGCCCTCGAGGTCTAGCCGGGGCAAAATGGGCAAATGCTGCATTATGCAGCCCTCGAGCTCTAGCCGGGGCAAAATGGGCAAATGCTACATTATGCAACCCTCGAGGTCTAGCCGGGGCAAAATGGGCAAATGCTGGATTATGCAGCCCTCGAGGTCTAGCCGGGGCAAAATGGGCAAATGCTGCATTATGCAGCCCTCGAGGTCTAGCCGGGGCAAAATGGGCAAATGCTGGATTATGCAGCCCTCGAGCTCTAGCCGGGGCAAAATGGGCAAATGCTACATTATGCAACCCTCGAGGTCTAGCCGGGGCAAAATGGGCAAATGCTGGATTATGCAGCCCTCGAGGTCTAGCCGGGGCAAAATGGGCAAATACTGCAGTATGCAGCCCTCGAGGTCTAGCCGGGGCAAAATGGGCAAATACTGCAGTATGCAGCCCTCGAGGTCTAGCCAGGGCAAAATAAGAAATATGCACATGAAGAGTTCCATATGGTGAAGGTGTGTCGGCACGATCTGCCCAACACAATGTTCCTGCAGACCCACCACTGTTCATACTCTCGGTAGATACCCCCAGCCACTCAAAGGGTTTCAGGATCTGGCCACGCTGCACTGTCACGCCCTTAGGCTGGAAGTGACGGTGACCGGAGCCGGAAGTAAAGGTGCCCGGAACCGGAAGTGACACGACGTTGTCAGTGAACACTAATCCGGAGGTGGTGGCACCCACGGTCTCCAGGCTTATTCAGTAATATGATACCGGGCTTTTTACTACAGTTTGCTTGTGAGTAATATCCATTTGGATTAATAAAGGATCTTGCTTTTAATACTACACCATTGGAGCGCCTCTCTGCTTTTTGTTTTACATGGTGATCATGGGAAAGAGGAATATCATGCTTGTATGATACATAAGCATTGGAATATACGAAATCCTTAATAGTTTGAACCATTATACCTTCATGATGGTTGTACCCCATTGGTTATAATGCGCTTATATTTGGGGAATTATTCTTTGAAGCCTGTTTTGCCAACCAGGAAAGTGGGAGGCAACAACTATTGGTGAGTGCAGATCCGTGTGGGGGACACTTTGAGGCACCTGATTATTATTAGACAGCATGTGGTGGATTCCAAAGGAGGAACAATTTCTGTGGACTTTGGATTATTATATACCATTTTTGTATTCACAGTAATTCACTGTTATCATTTTATTGATTTATTCACATTTTATTGCGTGGTACTTACTATATCACCTCATCACTATTAATTTAGCGCCACTATAACTTTTTATATGTTGTCTTATTCACTTATTTATTACGGTTTGTTTAAAGTGGCAGCAGTTTTTTTAAATTAATATATATATTTGTTGAAGATATTTGACACACTAAGCGCAATTTAATAGGTGTTGATAAATATCACATACACGTTTGTGTAGCCTCCATGGCGGTATTCCCGAAAGTGTAGCCCGGGGTAAAGTTTCAGCACCACAAGCGGTAACCCCGAGCTACACTCGGGAATACACTGCAGCGCTGCTCCGGGATCTGTTCTTCACTTACCTTGTCCTGCGCTCCCGCGATGTCCCTCCTGCAGTGTCTCCTGTAATGTCCTCCAGCAGATGCCGGCATTTGTCATCTGGGTTCCGTTCCCTGCGACGTCGGGATGTACGGGGGAGGGAACTGGCGGGAAATTTGAAAATGACAAAAAGTGAACTTCACTAAATTCACTAAAATCACATAGTATAACATTCCTGTATCAAACCATTTCACATACATTTTGTCCCGAGTGCTTTGTCCGGCGCCCTGCCTGTATTTTTACTGTTCTTTCTGCCTGGAAACTGAGAAACGTCCATGGCGTCCAAAAAGCGTCCCTTTAGGTCAAAAGCGGTTTTAGACCGGCTAGAGAACAGCGATAGTAAATCAGAACCACTTGCAGAATTGAGTGATAATGATTCGTGGGGGAAATTCCTCATCAGACACTGAAAACGATTCTGCGACTTTGCTCAGTGATGTGCGAACTTGGCGCTATACTTCAAATTTCAGTGTTTTTGGTTTGATTATATTATTGAATTAAATTTATTATTATTATATTATTATTTTTTATGATTATTTATTATAGTATAATTTATGATTTTGTGTTTCAAATTTTATCATCCCCGGGATGTTTACTAGACTCTTGTTTGGACAGATTTCAGTGAGTTATTCCTAAGAATTACAGCCTGCAATAAAAAAACAACATATTTCCATGCAAAAAAATGTACCACTTTGAGCACAAAAATACTGACATAAGCAGAACGCTAGGGAGGTTAATATATATATTTGTTGAATATATTTGATACACTAAGCACAATTTAATAGGTGTTGATAAATATCACATACACGTTTATTTAACACACTTATTTAATACGAAATTAACAGTTGAACACCAGCACTTTGCACTTATTTTACTGTTTTGGGACTGAGTTATATGACATTTCATTGTTTTATGCACACATTATGCACGATCTATATGCTTACATATTTATTTTTTGTGCGTTTAGGTTCAAAATTTAAGACGACTGCAGTTGATAATTAGAGATTTTTATATATCTATAAGCGCAAGAGCACATTTTTTAAATATTTTTTTAATATGGTTGGTGGATGGTGACCTTTGCCGGCAAATGCAACCTCAGTGAGAACCGCACCTCTGTCTGGGAGCTCCCAGAATCCTCTGGTGGGGGATGACTAAACATCTGTTTAGTAGCTGTGAAGCCAATTACAAAGTAAAACCGAAGAAGGAGGCTAATGAGAACAGAATACATGAGAAGAAACTCATTGATCTTCAGTTCTTAGCTGCAAGCATCAATAGACTTTACGTTTTTTGGTTTAGATCTCTCACTTTATGGCCCAGAGCTGGAAGATTTAAGTTTTGAAAACTCACTAGTTCTGAAGTACTCTGTTGCTGGTTGTCATAAATATCTAATGAATGGGTGGGTTGTCTTTTAGGGACAGTCCGGACAAAAGTGAGATTTCAGTTATGTGTGCAGCCTGATGCTTTAACCCCTTCCTGCTGCCCATATGCATTTTTGTGGCAGCGCGGCGTGGACTTTATTCCATGCTGCTACATAATCAGTATGTGTCATCGTTTTGTATCTGGAGCATGCTCAATGGTGTTCCCTCAGTGCTATCACTGAGAGACCCAGGTCATAGAGTGACTATTGTGGAATGGTAAGATGTTATAGCGTCCCCTGGCAAGAGACGAGGGCTCAACTGAAGCATGGAAGTGGCAGTTGGTCTTTACCAGAACTCTTGATGGTGGAAATTGGTCAACACCCAAGTGGTTCCGGTTTATTTTGCTGCAAACTGACAGCAGGTTGTGATCCTCAGGATCGTCCCACCAAGACAAGACGAGAGAATAGACAGGTCCAGGAAGGTATCGAGGCAACTTGAAAGTAAGGAGCGAAGAGCCAGCAACTCATCCTTCAGAAGAATTACTATCAGAACAGGGGCGGACTGACAACTCATGGGGCCCCCGGGCAATAGGGGATCATGGGGCCCCTGTGTCCTCACCCACATCCAAAAAAGCCTATGAAAAAAGGTACCAAGGGCATCTCATGGGGCCCCCGACTGACCCAGGGCCCTCGGGCAGTGCCGAGTTCCCAAATGGTCAGTCCGCCCCTGTATCAGAATTACATAGAGTGTACAGGTAAAACTGGCTTACGTTTTTCAGCAATATGCCTTAACCGTAGCCATAAAAAGGGATCACGGAAGGCAACAAGTGATAGAGAAATCAGGTCCAGGTAGGGTAAAGGCAGATGGAAGGCAATAGAGTAGATAGGTCTAGACAGGGGTTGAGGTAGGCAGCAGTCAGAGAGTACTCAAGTCAAGGCAGGGGACGAGACAGGCGGCAGGTTAGGGAGTACTCAGGTCCAGGCAGGGACTGAGGCAGCCGGCAGGCAAGAGAGTAGAAGGTATAGACAGGGGTCAAGGTAGGCAGCAGACAAGGGAGTAATCAGGCAAGGGTCAAAGCAGGAAACTTATATATACTTTTGATTTGTCTTTGAATCCAGGCATTGATGAAGTCCTATCTGACACAAGCCGGAGGAAAGGGGAGTGTGTAGGCCCCAGAAACGCAATGGCATTCCTTATACTGCTAATTATACAATAAACAATCTTTTTGGACCTTATTAGTACTGGCGTGATGCCCTCACTGCATTCCTCGCCAAAGCAATCAAGATTAAAGTGACACTAACTGATATCCCTATTCCCCACAAATAATCCATACACATCCATTACTTAATGGTCATGTAATCTATTTTTCATGAATTTTTTTTGGAACAAATCCCATAGTCCAGCAAGCGAACAACCAAGAGAAGGTGGTACATTCCTACATACAGCGGAACCATGAAGAACGAGCGCAGCCACTCTCTAACAGCGAGATGGATCACAGCAACAAAATATAAGGAATATGGAGATCTGGAGAGAGCAATAGAAGGGATTCTTTAGGGGGGGGGTCACGAATATATACTTTAGTAGAATTTTTTTAAATCTGAGTTTAGTGTCATTTTAATAGGAAACATTGCCACTCCTAACTTTGCATATTGATCATGGAAAATCTAGTACCTCATTGTAACGGAATCGACCCAGACTACACTTAGGTACTTCCGTTAGAATACCACTTCCCCGTCCGAACACCGACAACCGACACCACAGAGGACCATACAAGACTAGACGACACCAATCTTGAAGTAATCCAGAAAGTAGACTAGTTTATTTGAACACAAATACAAGATATATACACTCAAGGGAACAATACCCCCTCCCTGCATAATGACACAGGGCGGGGCAATCTACATTTAGTAACAAGAGACATACCAATAGACATCAGAAGGGAGGGCTGCTGGAGACACCCCCCACCAAGCCAATACACATAAACACATACATCCCATAATAGTTTGCTCCCAAGCAAGACACACAATAGAACAATGGGATGCAACCACATGGCATTAAACAATCAACAACTCCCACCCCAATATTAGGACAGATCACCCTGTACCCCTAACAGGCACAGGGTGACTTACACATAATAGGGATATGGGGACAGGGACAGGGGTCTCCTCACCTCTCTAGAGTGAGCTGGGTTCCATGGGCCCTCCACCCAAAGTGACTCATGTACATACATTCTAAAGGAAACTGTTAGGCTGGTTTTGCACCTTTTCTATGATTTGTTTTGTTTGTTTTTGCCTTATTTTGGTGTTTTAGTGCATTCTGAATTACTTTGTTGGGTTCTGTCAGACAATGAAATGTTTACTAACATGGAGGTTGTGGCATTTTCAGCTACCGTGTGCTGAAAATGCATCAAAACGCATGTGTTCGCCTATTCATGTGCCACCATTGTCATCAATAGCCCAGTGTCAATGGCCAATGCACATCAACGCTGGTACTGATGTGACCTAGCACCAAAGTTGTGCAAATGCATTGATACATGTTCCTTTCTTTTCATGCACTGAGAATTTATTTATCTGATTTAAAGTGTTACTAAACCCACAACAGTACAATCAGTCTGTATAAGCAGTAAAGTATGCTTGTTATACTCACTGTGGAACCTAAGGGGTTAATCCTCTGCATTATGTAAAAAGGCTGTTTGATCTTTTCTTCTCTGCCCCACCTCTTGTTGAAACGGCCACCTGATACAGACTGAATCCGTGGTCACATGCACATGCTCAGTTTGGTGTGTATTGCTAGAGAGGTTTTTTTTTTTCTTGGGTGGGTGCATCTGATCAGCACAGGGCCAATCAGCACGGTCCAAGCAGAGGGTCAGAGGTTTCACATCCTCCTACAGCAGAAAGAAAACTCCTCCTACAAGCTCAGCAGGTGCTCTGCTGAAGTCACCAGACTGCTCTAACTTCTGATGAGAAAAGGTATTTAGCAGTTTATATTTACTAAAATAATTGCATGTCCATGTTCTGTGTACTGTGGGAGACCAGATATAGTGAATGCAGGGTCCTGGGAGAGCGGATATAGTGAATGCAGGGTCTGGGGAGACCAGATATAATGAATGCAGGGTCCGGGGAGAGCGGATATAGTGAATGCGGGGTCCGGGAAGAGCGAATATAGTGAATGCGGGGTCCGGGAAGAGCGGATATAGTGAATGCAGGGTCCTGGGAGACCAGATATAGTGAATGCAGGGTCCGGGGAGACCAGATATAGTGAATGTTGGGTCCAGGGAGAGCGGATATAGAGAATGTTGGGTCCAGGGAGAGCAGATATAGTGAATGCAGGGTCTGGGGAGACTGGACATAGTGAATGCAGGGTCCGGGAGACCAGATATAGTGAATACAGGGTCCAGGGAGAGCAGATATAGTGAATGCAGGGTCCAGGGAGAGCAGATATAGTGAATGCAGGGTCCGGGGAGACCGGATATAGTGAATGCGGTGTCCGGGGAGACCAGATATAGTGAATGCAGGGTCTGGAGAGACCAGATATAGTGAATGCAGGGTCTGGAGCAGGGGCAGACTGACCATTTGGAAACTCGGGCACTGCCCAAGGGCCCGGGGTCAGTAGGGGGCCCCATGAGATGCCCCTGGTACCTTTTTCATAGGCTTTTTTGAGTTTGGGCAAGGACACAGGGGCCCCATGATCCCCCATTGCCCGGGGGCCCCATGAGTTGTCAGTCTGCCCCTGGTCCAGAGAGACCAGATATAGTGAATGCAGGGTCCGGGGAGAGCAGATATAGTGAATGCAGGGTCCGGGGAGAGCGGATATAGTGAATGCAGGGTCCGGGGAGAGCAGATATAGTGAATGCAGGGTCAGGGGAGAGCGGATATAGTGAATGCAGGGTTCGGTGAGACCAGATATAGTGAATGCGGGGTCCGGGGAGACCGGATATAGTGAATGCAGGGTCTGGAGAGACCAGATATAGTGAATGCGGGGTCCGGGGAGACTGGATATAGTGAATGCAGGGTCAGAGGAGAGCGGATATAGTGAATGCGGGGTCCGGGGAGACCAGATATAGTGAATGCGGGGTCCGGGGAGAGCAGATAAAGTGAATGCGGGGTCCGGGGAGACCAGATATAGTGAATGCAAGGTCCAGGGAGAGCGGATATAGTGAATGCGGGGTCTGGAGAGACCAGATATAGTGAATGCGGGGTCCAGGGAGACCAGATATAGTGAATGCGGGGTCCGGTGAGACCAGATATAGTGAATGCAGGGTCCGAGGAGAGCGGATATAGTGAATGTGGGGTCCGGGGAGAGCAGATATAGTGAATGCGGGGTCTGGGGAGACCAGATATTGTGAATGCAGGGTCCGAGGAGAGCGGATATAGTGAATGTGGGGTCCGGGGAGAGCGGATATAGTGAATGCAGGGTCCGGGGAGACCATATATAGTGAATGCAGGGTCCGAGGAGACCAGATATAGTGAATACAGGGTCCGGGGAGACCAGATATAGTGAATGCAGGGTCCGGGGAGACCAGATATAGTGAATGCGGGGTCCGGGGAGACCAGATATAGTGAATACAGGGTCCGGGGAGACCAGATATAGTGAATGCGGGGTCCGGGGAGACCAGATATAGTGAATACAGGGTCCGGGGAGACCAGATATAGTGAATGCGGGGTCCGGGGAGACCAGATATAGTGAATGCAGGGTCCGGGGAGACCAGATATAGTGAATGCGGGGTCCGGGAGACCAGATATAGTGAATGCGGGGTCCGGGGAGACCAGATATAGTGAATGCAGGGTCCGGGGAGACCAGATATAGTGAATACAGGGTCCGGGGAGACCAGATATAGTGAATGCAGGGTCCGGGGAGACCAGATATAGTGAATGCAGGGTCCGGGGTTTAGTATCACTTTAAGGCTGAAGTTTAAGTTTGGCAATTTGTACATTGCCCCTCTTGGACCTATGTAATTATGTATGTGCCATACCTGTGGGATCTCCTAGGAAGCTGGAAGTCATTGTAGAAGGCACAAGGGCTGTCGTTAAGGAGAGGCAAAAGGGGCAGCCGCCCTGGGCCCAGTTATTTTTGTGGGGCCCAAAGTATCTGGCCCATACTTGCCAGCTGTCTCGGTTTAAATTTCCTTGTCCCTTAAAGTCTTCATCCCACACTGTGTCCTGATATCTCAGTGTGAAGTGCTGCATGTTAATGCTGCCAGCCTCTGCCCTATTGCCATGTGCAGGCGTGCAGACCATGTCAGCATTCACATGTAAAAACTTCCATTCATATGTGAATAGTGGTGACATTCATATGCAAATAGCGACAGTATTCATATGTAAATAGTAGAGGCAATGCGCATTCATATGTACATTATGTGCCCCTGGGGTTCCAGCCACCATCAGCTCTGCTGAATGCTGCCCACTGGGGAGGTAAACGGTATGCTTGAAAGTCTTGCCTGGAAATGCGATCACTGAGCCTACCGTCAGCCTGTTTTACATAGGTGCGTGTGTGTGTGTAGGGGGGGGGCTGTGCAGAGCTAGGCAGAAAAGGAATTACAGTTTGGGGTGCACAGGTCAGCAAAGAGGGGATGTACAGAGGTAAGGATGGTGGGTGCAAAGATGAGCAGAAGAGACTTGTAGAGTTAATTGGGGAATTGGAGTGAAGAAGATGGGGGAGGTTTGGGATGCAGAGGTTAGCAGTGATATTTGGGATGCATTGACAGGGTGGATAAAGATGTACAGTTGTGACCAAAATTATTCAACCCCCAATGCTGTAAAGGGGTTTAGGGACTATAGTGTACATTTGGAATTGTATTCAGAATCAAATCCTACAAGGACGTTGTAACTACCCAAATGCAACTAAAATGACATCAATTGTTTATGTAATACAGTAGTAAATGGTTCTTATGTGGTTTCTTCATTGCCACAATTATTCAACCCCTTAAAGACTACCACTCTGAAGAACAGAGGTTCATACAGGTGCTTTCCATCAGGTATTGAAAACACCTGTGGATGTCACCGAGCAGCAATCAAGCATAATAAGCACCAATTAGGCAGCTTTAAAATGACTGTGATACTCAGCTCCTTCTAGACATTTACTGGTGTGGTTACAAACATGGTGAAGGCAAGAGAATGGTCCAGGAAGACAAGAGAAGAGGTGATTTCTCTTCACAGGAAGGGCAATGGCTATAAGAAGATTGCAAAGATGTTAAACATACCAAGAGACACCTTAGGAAGCATCATTCGCAAATTCAAGGCAAAGGGCACTGTTGAAACGCTACCTGGTCGTGGCAGAAAGAAGATGCTGACTTCGACTGCTGTGCGCTACCTGAAGCGTAGAGTGGAGAGAAGTCCCCGTGTGACTGCTGAGGAACTGAGAAAAGATTTGTCAGATGTGGGTACAGAAGTTTCAGCCCAGACAATAAGACGCACACTGCGTAATGAAGGCCTCCGTGCCAGAACTCCCAGGCGTACCCCCTTGCTGTCTCCAAAGAATAAGAAGAGTCGACTGCAGTATGCCAAAAGCCATGTGGACAAACCACAAAAGTTGTGGGATAGTGTTCTGTGGACTGATGAAACAAAATTAGAACTGTTTGGGCCCATGGATCAACGCTATGTTTGGAGGAGGAAGAACAAGGCCTATGATGAAAAGAACACCTTGCCTACTGTGAAGCATGGTGGAGGGTCAATCATGCTTTGGGGCTGTTTTGCTTCTGCAGGTACAGGGAAGCTTCAGCGTGTGCAAGGTACCATGAATTCTCTTCAGTACCAGGAGATATTGGATGGAAACGTGATGCAGTCCGTCACACACCTGAGGCTTGGGAGACGTTGGACCTTTCAACAGGACAATGATCCCAAGCATACCTCCAAGTCCACTAGAGCATGGTTGCAGAGGAAAGGCTGGAACATTTTGGAGTGGCCATCGCAGTCACCAGACTTAAATCCGATTGAGAACCTCTGGTGGGACTTAAAGAAAGCAGTTGCAGTGCGCAAGCCTAAGAATGTGACTGAACTGGAGGCCTTTGCCCATGAAGAATGGGCGAAGATACCCGTAGATCGCTGCAAGACACTTGTGTCAAGCTATGCTTCACGTTTAAAAGCTGTTATAACTGTAAAAGGATGCTGTACTAAGTACTAAGATTGAATGTCACTTGGGGGTTGAATAAAACTGATAATGCTGTGAGCACAGAAAAGACATTTGTGGTTATTTCATTATAACTGTTATGTTATATTTGTCTGACCTACAAGTGCCTCTTTAATGTAAATGTAAGCAAGATGACTGAATGATCAAAAGCAATGTCAAACTGGCCAAAACACTCAATTTCAGTGGGGGTTGAATAATTTTGGTCACAACTGTATGTTACATGTAGGGCCATTCCTTTCAGTGGGCTGCTCTATGCATTAGAAATGCAGGTCCCTGACCTTTTTTAAAAAATCAATATTGGTGCATGTGAAAATGAGCACATCAGTAGATGTGTGAGGGTGTCATTAACAATTAATGGCACTGATGTGTATCTGCTAAAGGGCAGCAAGGTTCATTGGTGGTCACTATGAATGCTCCTGTTACATTACTGGTCAGTGTAAATCCCCTTTACATTGGTGGCCAGTTTAGAAACTGCTCTTTATATTGGTAGTCGGAAAAAAAATTCAATTTTCATTTGTGGTCAGTGTTAAATCTGCTCTTACATTGGTGGTCCATGTAGAAGGCCCCTTTAATTGGTGGTCAGCTTTCGGTGGGAAGTTCTATACATTGTAAAGATGTGCAACTTTGCAATGAAAAATGACTGCCCCTTTAAAAATGGTACTTTTTTAAAACATTTTTTTCACTGATTTATGTCCCTCAGGGCAGTACCCTAGTCCCCATACCACTTTTATGGCCAAACCTTGCATATAAGCCTTCAAAATGGGCCCATTTGAATGTTCTACCATGAACCGAACCAGGGGGGTGTTCGGCTCATCATTAGTTTGTAGTAACCTCTAGCAATCAATGGGTGAGCGGTAATGATGTGCAATAACCTTCAGCAACCAATCAGTGAGCGGTAATAATGTGCAATAACCTCTAGCAACCAATCAGTGAGTGGCAATAATGTGCAATAACCTTTAGCAACCAATTAGTGAGCGGTAATAATGTTCAATAACCTCTAGCAACCAATTAGTGAGTGATAATAATGTGCAATAACCTCTAGCAACCAATTAGTGATTGGTAAGGATGTGCAGTAATCTCTGGCAACTAATCAGTGAGCAGACATGATGTGCTGTAACCTCTAGCAACCTATCAGTGAGTGGTAATGATGTTTTCTAACCTCTGACAAACAATTGCAATTGCTGCCTGATCTGCTGCAGTAAACTGATTTTGAGTCTAGCTGCAATTTATTGTATGTCTCAGAGCAAGTGGAGAATGCAGATGCATTGGAGGGGCCCAAAAAAATGTTAGCCCAGGGTCCAATCAATATTAAAGACAGCCCTGGAAGGCACCACTACTACAGTGATCTCCACTAGCCTGGAGGTCCCATGCCTAGCTTTAACCTGAGAGTTCATTTGGCCTGTAATAGGTTCATAATCATGCACCATGACCATTTGTTCCATACCAGACATGTTATTGAAGATCTAGGAAGCTGCAAGTCATTGTTGAAGGCATCACTACTACAGTGATCCCCACTAGCTTCCAGGTCCCATGTCGAGCTTTAACCTGAAAGTTCATATGACCTTTAATAAGTTCATGATCATGCGCCATGACCATTTGTCCTATACCGGACATGTTATTGAAGATCTTGGAAGCTGCAAGTCATTGTTTGAAGGCATCACTACTACAGTGATCCCCACTAGCCTGAAGGTCGCATGCTGAGCTTTAACCTGAGAGTTCCTTTGGCCTTTAATAGGTTTATGATCATGCGCCATGACCATTTGTCCTATACCGGACATGTTATTGAAGATCTAGGAAGCTGCATGTCATTGTTGAAGGCACCACTACTACAGTGATCCCCACTAGCCTGAAGGTCACATGCCGAGCTTTAACCTGAGAGTTCCTTTGGCCTTTAATAGGTTTATGATCATGCGCCATGACCATTTGTCGCATACCAGACATGTTATTGAAGATTTAGGAAGCTGCAAGTCATTGTTGAAGGCACCACTACTACAGTGATCCCCACTAGCTTCCCTGCCCCATGCCGTGCTTTAACCAGAAAGTTAATTTGGCCTTTAACAGGTTAATGATCATGCACCATGACCATTTGTCTCATACTAGACATGTTATTGAAGATCTAGGAGCAGTGAAGGATGATGGGACATGTTAAGGAGCTTTAAAACCTTGTAGCCTGCCATTGGACTCACTCAGTTCCAGCAGTACTTCGTCTTTACACCTTCATGAGGTCTTAGCTGGGCTTACCAGATAAAACGCATCTGATTGAAAGGCTTAATAGTGTTGGAACAGCAAGGCAAGAGTGCTTTGGCATGAAACATTTCCGGTATGTCATCGGGAGTCTCCTGCTCTCTACATCTTTTTCTTATCTTCATAGATTTTGACGTGGCAAACTACTTAATTTCCACCTACGTTTCCCTCAGGAGGCTTTGGCAGATGAAAAGAATAGATTAAGATAAATTGCTTTGGGATATGTGTTCCTCTATGGGTTTGATAAATTGTCTACTTTGTGCAAAGTTCAGCAGAATATTGTAAGCCTAAAAAGGCACACGTTTTCTCATTTTTAGGTATATCACGGAAATTCTGTCTAAGATAATCAGCTTTTGATATAACGCTTTTTTTAAGATATTGCTGAAAAACTAGAAATATTGTTGAAGCTTCCTTTTTGATGATAAATAAATACTATAATTCATCTTAATGCAAGCTGATAAGCATTCACTGAGACCAGAGTGATAGGCCAAAGGGATTATGCTCATCAATATCCTTTTAATGCCAAATGATGGGTGCTTATCAACCTATCAATGCCACAGTGAAATGCTAAAGGAGGAAGGGTGGCACCATGATAAGTTGCTAGATGGCTGCCCATCAACATCTTGGTGTACTTCTGAGTATCAGATACCACAGGAGACTGCTGGAGTATGCCACAATTAAGAGTGCAAAATCTGGTCCGGTTCTGCATGGTAACCAGTCAACTACTAAATTGAGCTTTGAGAAGAAAAAACCTGGAAGCTGATTGAGTGCAATTGAGGAATGGACACCACTCAGACCAGTCCCTGGAATCTGTTGTGTAGGATGGCCTCAGTTGCCCATTCTGGCCATGCCCTCTAATGCTTTTGGCCCCTCCCACTGAGGATTGATCACAGAGGTGCCTTTGTGATCAAGCCCCAGTGGGTGGGGCGAAAAGCGGTAGAGGGCATGACTAGAGCGGGCGGCTGAGGCCATCCTACACACCAGACTCCAGGTAAATCAACACCCCATTTAGATCAGTGTTGGGCTGTCAGGCTGGACCTGCAGTGGCCGTCTCGCAGGGTGTGCATAGGATCCGGTAGGTTGGAGGTGGCCTGCCTGCCCCATCCTTGTGGACACTCCCTGGGTATGTGTTGGGAATGGGGAGCACAGACTGGAGGAATCCTTACAGACCAGCTGATTATCAGCCTGTGGACGGTGAGCTGAGCAGGTAGGTGGGGTAGAGATAATCTGTCAGAGCCTCAATGATTGCTCTCCCCTCTGATGATGAATGTAGTGCTGTGTGTATATATACATCAGTATCTCTGTCTTGGGGGGGGCGCACAATTTAGTGTTGCCTAGGGCAGCACAAAACCAAAATATACCACTGCCAGTAATGCAGATTTTTTTTTTCACTGATCTAAATGGGGTGTTGATTTACTGATATTTACTCACATGGCATTTTAGTAGCATTTTTTGGTATCCAGTTGCGCTTAAGAAAAAAAACACGACACCAAGCAAAAAGAAAAAAATATAAAATCATAATATCTGTATGGACAATGAGGAATTCCCCACCATAGGTTCGGATTTATTTGCTCAGGGAGCTCTGGGGAAGGAGTTCTCTGTGACATCACTGCCCATATTTGAACTAGAAGTCCCCACCATAGGTTCGGTTTTATTTGCTCAGAGAGCTCTGGGGAAGGAGTTGCCTGTGACATCACTGCCCACCTTTGAACTAGAAGTCCCCACCATAGGTTTGGTTTTATTTGCTCAGAGAGCTCTGAGGAATGAGTTCCCTGTGACATCACTGCCCATATTTGAACTAGAAGTCCCCACCATAGGTTCGGTTTTATTTCCTCAGAGAGCTGTGGGTAAGGAGTTCTCTGTGACATCACTGCCCATATTTGAACTAGAAGTCCCCACCATAGGTTTGGTTTTATTTGCTCAGAGAGCTCTGGGGAAGGAGTTGCCTGTGACATCACTGCCCATATTTGAACTAGAAGTCCCACCATAGGTTCGTATTTAATTGCTCAGGGAGCTGTGATTAAGGAGTTCCCTGTGACATCACTGCCCATATTTGAACTAGAAGTCCCCACCATAGGTTCGGTTTTATTTGCTCAGAGAGCTCTGGGGAAGGAGTTCCCTGTGACATCACTGCCCACATTTGAACTAGAAGTCCCCACCATAGGTTCGGTTTTATTTCCTCAGAGAGCTCTGGGGAAGGAGTTGCCTGTGACATCACTGCCCATATTTGAACTAGAAGTCCCCACCATAGGTTCGGTTTTATTTCCTCAGAGAGCTCTGGGTAAGGAGTTCCCTGTGACATAACTGCCCACATTTGAACTAGAAGTCCCCACCATAGGTTTGTATTTAATTGCTCAGGGAGCTGTGGGTAAGGAGTTCCCTGTGACATAACTGCCCACATTTGAACTAAAACTATGTATGCATGTGTACCCTAACTGCTTTTTTATTTTAAAAATAGGTAGGTCATTTATTTATTTTTTTTATTTATGGAAACTAGAGTTGGGCCTTAAGGAATACCTATGAACCCAGAAGATCCCTGCCAGGGTTCCAACTGCAAATGGCCACAACCAGGGGTGGACTGACAACTCATGGGGCCCCTGGACAAAAGGGGATCATGGGACCCGTGTCCTCGCCCACACTCAAACCACACCCAAAAAAGCCTATGAAAAGGTACCAGGGGAATCTTATGGGGCCCCCTACAGACCCCAGGCCCTCGGGCAGTGCCCGAGTTCCCAAATGGTCAGTCCGCCCCTGGCCACAACTGGTGAGCAGAGCTCTTGTACGATGGATTAACCAAACTGCCAGCATTCCCCAAAAGAGAAATATTAGCTCTGGGTCGGCTGCCCCTTTTTAATGCATCAGGCTCTTCCAGTATTTGAAATGAAAACATAGCCTCAGGATCATCTGAAGGCTGACCTCCAGCAAGACTTTCACATAACACGAGGGAGAAAAAAAATGCACTTCCCGCGTCTTACTTCACAGGCTGGAGGAACTTTAGTCTCCTTCCATAAATATTTAATCTTCCCCCATCAAATATTAATTGTCATATTACATATTTTGTAAAGCGATGTCTGGTTTGCTGTTCAGTGTGATGGCCCTTGACGCAACTGTGCGACGAGCGTTTGTTCGGGGAAGCATGAGATATAAATACCTGACTTGTTTTGAGCAGTCACAGTGGCAAAACTCAGATTTGCAATTTGCATATAGATGTTACATGGATGAGACACTAATTGCAGGTCTACCATTTGCTACGGCACTGCAAAATACGTTTAGGAAGAGTCTTAGCCTTGTGCTGGAGCATATTGAAAAGCCAACCCATCATGCGCTGTCATTACCGACCTCCTTTTAAAAACACTAGTTGGTGACTGTCAAGCTGATCCTGTGGCTTCAGTACTTTCTGAGATACTGACTTTTTTAAAAGTAGGCAAATCATGAGTTCTGACTTCACTGAGTGTGTATAATTTGCAGAAATTTCAGCCGTGCTACAATATATAACAAGATTCCCATTTTTTGAAAGACCTTTTATCATTTAGGCTATCCTTAAGCTCTAGTCCAAAGAATTAGATGATGCCACCAGTCTGCTGCAGGCAGAGAAAGCATTTCCTCAGTCTCTTCTCCCCCCCTCTGGAATTTCCCCCTGCTCTAGAACTTAGGAGAAGGGTCTAGAAGCAGTGCATGGCTCTGAGGAGTGGCAAGTCTGTACTCTTGGAGGATGCTGGCCAATCCCCAATAGGAGGCTTGGCAAGGGGCCAGGACAACCTTTAAGAGTAAGGGAGCCTGCTCAGTTGCAGGAGAGTTGGAGGAGTGTTCGGGTGGAATGTAGAGAGGATGTGAGGCTGGAGAGAGGAGCCTGGGAGGGGACCCAGATGGTGAGGAGCTCACCTTCAGGCAGTGGAGCTTGGAAAGAGGAAAGCTCAGGACCTTCCCTTGCCCCCAGAGTGAGGACCACCTGTGTAGCAGGGAAGGAGCAGCACAGCTACAAGAACTGGTAGCAGCCATTAACCCACCAGCCACACAGGAGAAGGACAAAGTGAGTGAACCTGCACCTCCTGGCCCAGAAAGGGGAAGGAAGCACTCTAGTGGGAAGCTGGATTAGTCTGCCACCCAGGACTGTTTCACTAAATTTGATGCAGACACCGGAACCCCTGCTCTTGGATTCCTCCAGACAGCTGGGTAAAGAAGAGGTTTTATCTGGGGTTTGAGTGGTACTACAGGAGATGCTGGCTAGCTCTCCGAAAGAGTCTGTTTTGTTGTAAAGACTTGTAAATAGTTCCAGGAAGTTGTCCTTGGTTTCTTGGTTTAATTGGGCATCCCATACATCCCCTTACACCATCCACATTCAATTCCCTTAATAAACCTTCAAAACAATCTTAAGGACTGGTTACTGACTCCTGGACACATGTTGGTGTGGAAATGTGTGTTGCAAGGCTCTCGAGGGCTTTAGGGGACCCAAACTTCTGCAACTCCTAAGGGGGTAGTGCTATATTAGTGTTGGAAGAGCCCTTCCCATAAATAATAATTCCCTGGTTGTCTTGCCATATACTAGTATAGGAAGAGACCTTCCTGTAAATCATGTTTCCCCAGTTGTACTGTTATATGCTGGTGTTGGTGTTGGAAGAGCCCTTCCTGGAAATAATAATTCCCAGGTTGTCCTTCTACAAACTAGTGTTGTAAGAGCTGTTTCTGTAAATAATAGCTCCCCGTTTGTTTTTCAATATCCTAGTACTGGAAGCGCACTTTCTGTAAATGATGATTTCCCAGTTGTCTATCCATATACTATAGAAAAGCTTTTGCCATAAAAAAATTTCCCTAGTTGTCTTTCCATGTACTGTCATAGGAAGGGTGCTTCCGGTACAGTTGTAAGAAAAAGTATGTGAACCCCTTGGGATTACGTGGAGTTTTGCATGAATTGGGCATAAAATGTGCTCTGAACGTCATCTAAGTCACAACAATAGAAGAACACAGTCTGCTGAACATAATACTACACAAACATTAGATGTTGCCATGGTTTAATTGCACATAACATGTAAATATTCACAGTGCAGGGAGGAAAAAGTATGTGAACCTTTGGACTTAATAACTGCTTGACCCTTCTTTGGCAGCAAATAACCTCAACCAAACGTTTCCTGTAGTTGCAGATCAGACCTGCACAACGATCTGGAGTAATTTTGGACCACTCCTCTTCACAAAACTGTTTCAGTGTAGCAATATTCTTGGGATGTCTGGTGTGAATCGCTCTCTTAAGGTCATGCCACAGCATTTCAATGGGGTTGAGGTCAGGACTCTGACTGGGCCACTCCAGAAGGCGTATTCTGTGCTGTTGCAGCCATTGTTTTGTTGAATGACTTGTATGCTTTGGGTCATTGTCCTGTTGCATCACCCATCCTCTGCGGAGCTTCAGTTGGCAGACGGATGGTCGTACGTTTTCCTGCAAAATGTCTTGATAAACTCTGGAATTCATTTTCCCATCAATGACAACAATCCGTCCAGGCCCTGAGGCAGCAAAGCAGCCCCAAACCATGATGCTCCCTCCGCCATGTTTTACAGTGGGGATGAGGTTTTGATGTTGGTGTGCTGTGCCTTTTTTTCTCCACACATAGTGTTGTGTGTTCTTCCCAAACAACTCAATCTTGGTTTCATCTGCCCACAGTATATTTTGCCAGTAGTGCTGTGGAACATCCAGGTGCTCTTTTGCAAACTTCAAACGTGCTGCAATCTTCTTTTTGGACAGCAATGGCTTCCTCCGTGGTGTCCTCCCATGTACTCCATTCTTGTTTAATGTTTTCCTTATTGTAGATGTGTCAACAAAAATGTTAGCATGTGCCAGAGATTTCTGTAGGTCTTTAGCTGACACTCTGGGATTCTTCTTTACCTCATGCAGCATTCTGCGCTGGGCTCTTGCAGTCATTTTTACAGGACGACCACGCCTAGGGAGAGTAGCAACAGTGCTAAACTTTCTCCATTTGTAGACAGTCTGTCTTACCGTGGACACATGAATCAGCAAGGCTCAAGGAGATACTTTTGTAACCCTTTCCAGCTTCATGCAAGTCAACAATTCTTGATCGTAGGTCTTCTGAGAGCTCTTTTCTGCGAGGCATGGTTCACATCAGACAGTGCTTCTTGAAACCAGTAAACCCAAAACAGCTGCGTGTTTTTTAAGGGCAGGACAGCTGTCAGCAACACATCCAATATCATCACACTGATTGGAGTCAAGGTTGGCTCACTCCTGGCTCCAATTAGCTCTGGGAGAAGTCATTAAGCTAGGGCCTCACATACTTTTTCCTCCCTGCACTGTGAATGTTTACATGTTATGTGCAATTAAACCATGGCAACATCTAATGTTTGTGTAGTATTATGTTCAGCAGACTGTGTTCTTCTATTGTTGTGACTTAGATGACGTTCAGAGCACATTTTATGCCCAATTCATGCAAAACTCCACGTAATCCCAAGGGGTTCACATACTTTTTCTTGCAACTGTAAATAATTCACCAGTTGTCTTGCCATATTATAGTGTTGGAGCCATTTCTGTAAATAAGAATTTGTTGTTATCTTGTCTTCTGCTAGCCTTGGAAGAGTTTTGCTAATAAATAATTCCTCAGTTGTCTTACCATATTCTAGTGTTGGAGTCTCTCTGTAAATAATAATTCCCTGATTATCTTGCCATATACTAGTATTGGAAGAGCCCTTCCCGTAAATTATAATTCCCCAGTTGTCTTTCCCCATACTAATGTTGGAAGAACCATTTCTGTAAATCATAATTCCCTGATTGTCTTGCCATATACTAGTGTTTGAAGAGCCCTTCCCGTAAATTATAATTCCCCAGTTGTCTTTCCCCATACTAATGTTGGAAGAGCCGTTTCCGTAAATCATAATTTCCTGATTGTCTTGCCATATACTAGTGTTTGAAGAGCCCTTCCCCTAAATAATAATTTCCTGGTTGTCTTGCCATACACTAGTGTTGGAAGTGCCCTTTCCGTAAATAAAAATTCCCTGATTGTCTTGCAATATACTAGTATTGGAAGAGCCTTTCCCGTAAACAATAATCTCCCGGTTGTCTTGAAATTTGCTAATATTAGAAGAGCTCTCCCTGTAAAAAATAATTCCCTAATTGTCTTGCAATATATTAATGTTGGCAGAGCCCTTTTTGTAAATAATAATTTCCTGGTTGTCTTGCCATATCTTAGTATTGAAAGAGCCCTTCCAGTAAATAATTCCTTGGTTGTTTTGCCATATACTAGTGTTAGAAGAATCCTTCCCATAAAAATGAATCCCTCGATTGTCTTGCCATATACTAGTGTTGGAAAAGCTTTTCATGTAAATAATAATTTTCTAGTTGTCTTGCCAAGTACTGCCATAGGAAGAGTGCTTGTGGTAAATGGTAAACCCAGTTGTCTTGTCATATATAAGTGTTGGAGCCCTTTCTGTAAATAAAATTCCTTGGTTGTCTTGCCATGTACTGCCATAGGAAGGGCGCTTCTGGTAAATAATTCCAGAGTTGTATTGCCATATATTAGTGTTGGAGTGATTTCTGTAAAAAAATAATTCCTTGGTTGTCTTGCCATCTGATAACATTGAATAATTCCCTGGTTGTCTTGACATATACTAATATTGCAGCCCTTCCCATAAACAATAATTCCAGAGTTGTCTTGCCATACTCTAGTGTTGGAGCCCTTCTCATAAATTATAATTCCTGAGTTATCTTGCCATATACTAGTGTTGGAAGATCCTTTCCTGTAAAAGGAATTCTCTGGTGTTCTTGCCATATATTTGTGCTGGAAGATCCCTTCCCATAAATTAGAATTCCCCAGTTGTCTGTTGTATGTGGCTGTCTGCAGCAATGGAGTTAACCTTCTCCGAAATCACCGTCTGTCTCTGAGATGGTCCACTGCCACAGCGTGAAGCGGTAATGTACTTTACACGGTACACTAGATGTAGTTTTAGCATTTCCACAAAGACCTCCAGGGATTTTCTTATCAAGTTTTGTCATTTATAATTCTGAAAGCTCAGGAATGCTTCAGAGCAGGAGAAACACAGTCTTTGGAGGAAAATTCCACCTTCTTTTTACCATAACAAGGTGGTGAGGTGAGATTCAAGAGAGCTGCAAAAAACATATCCAAGAGATGCTGGTATCTGAAAATGTATTAGTTCAGCAAAAACTAAGGAAGCCTCATATCTCAACAAGCTCATTGGTTCTGGGTAGGCAACTCACATACAATAAGACTCCCCTAAGTGGGTGTCTGGAGTGTGACTCAATGCATAAAAGTACAAAAGAAGCATCAAACCCAATGGTGAAAGAGACTAGGTTGCGTTTACATTGTAGATAAACCACTTCTCCATGATAAGGCCCATCACCTTCCCTTCCTCACTATCTTCACGTTCACCCTTTGTTATGCCTCTTCCTTCCATAAGCTCCTTTCCACATTATTCCCCAATTCACCATCACACTTTCCCTCTTGCTGTCTTTGGAGAACTTTCTTTCCTTTATCTTCTTTCCCTCTAGGTTATACTAGTGTATGGTCACCCTCATGTGCCCCAATTCGGTGGTTCTGGAGTGGAGGGCCAATCCAGTTTATTTCCAATTCTCAGCATGCAATATGGCCTACCCAGTAGGCATTTGATTGTCCATCAGCTGAACCCAGCGGCATATTTACTACAAGCCAAACAAGGCATTTGCCTAGATTGGCAATTTTCTGGGGGGAGGCACTGCCCCCTGGAAGACAAGACATATGTGGCAGGAATGGGGACCTTGGTGAGGCGCTAAGGAGGCTGTGTGCTGCTGGAGGGTTTAAGCTTCCTCCACATGGAAGAAAGACATTGGGCTTGGTTCCGGGAATGGCCGGCTGCTTTCCAGAGATGTTATGGTTAGTGCTTGACTAACACTCTCTCTCTGCGGGTGAGAAGTATTTGACAGATTGGCAGCAGGGCCCAGGGAGGGGGGGTTGTGGGGTTGGCAGAGAGTGGCGAGGGCTAGAGGGGGGGGGTCTTTAGTTGCTGGTGGTGGTGGGGGGTGCCCAATTTTAGTGGTGGTGGTGTGGTGTGTTACCTAGGGCAGCACAAGAGCTAAATACAGCATTGGCTGAACCTCTGACTGCAGCAGTTCTGGCTCATCTACATTCGACCCATTCAGCCGTCAGCCAGGAATCCTGAAAATCCAATCCAGACCCTTATCCGAGCTTGTAGTTTGCCTGGCCAAGAAGGATAATAGATGAATGCAGGGCTCCACAACCTCATGAACTATACTAGGCCACATGCCCTCAACAGGGTTGGGTTACCTAGCCAGGGGGGATCCATGTGATGTCATTGGCCATATATGGCCGCTATAATTCACAGCAAGCAGTCATCAGAAGCGAATCATGTACATGATAATGGGTTTTGATTGGTGAGGATCTGCATCGCTGCTCCTCACCAAATGAAATTCAAATTTAAGTTTGCATTGGTACATGTTTCCTATGCCCTCCATAGCCCCCTTTTCTATTAGCCTAGTAAACAGCCATTACTGTTTTTTAATGTTGGCCTCACATTGACTTTGGTGCGGTTGTAAAGGTTATAAAAGCTTAAGATTGTTTTTACCTTCATGCATTCTAGCCAGTTAACCAATGAGGTGAGAGAGGGGGCATGGCCAAACCATGGCTCTGTGTGTTAATGGACACACAGAGCAGCGGCTCGGGAGTGAACCTGTTTGGGTGCCCCCAAAGCAAGCTGCTTGCTCTGGGGGCACATGGCAGGAGGGAGGGGCCAGGAACGCGGGTGGGTAACCCAGGAAGAGGAGGAATCTGTGCAAAACCCCTGCACAGAGCAGGTAAGTATGACATGGTTGTTTTTTTTTTTTCTAATTGCCCTTAATATCACTTTAAATTTGCTAATTACCTTGAATCCGAACCCCAGTCTCATCACTACTTATGACCCCCCAGGGGTTTAATGGTACCCCAGGCAAGAGTCATGCCTTAGTTACTTTGTACAGGCAGTCCCCAGGTTACAAACAAGATAGGCTCTGTAGGTTTGTTCTTAAAGCAGAAATCCGAGAACATCGTTTTTTTGCCCGTGCAGTTAGGCTGTGCCGGCACTGAATGGGTTAAATGCTTGTTTTGTTCTACGGGAGAGGACACTGAAGATATACTCACCTGACCTGCCCATCCTCCCCGCACAAGGCCATGGCCGGATCTAGGGTGGGCTATGCACTCTCAGATTTTAGTTGTGCCACCCCACTGATCTCAGGTATGTGTTATGTGGGGAGGAGGAATTCTGCTGCCTGTGCCCAGGATGTATGTAGAGCAGGGATGGGTGAAGGAGCTGTATGTATGTTCTCTGCCCTGCCAGCAGTGACCCCTGTCCTCTGCCCTGCCAGCGGTGACCCCTGTCCTCTGCCCTGCCAGCGGTGACCCCTGTCCTCTGCCCTGCCAGCGGTGACCCCTGTCCTCTGCCCTGCCAGCAGTGACCCCTGTCTTCCTCCCTGCCAGCAGTGATCCCTGTCCTCTGTCCTGCTGACCTCCCATCCTCTCCCCCCCTGACATTTTTTACTGCATCCCCACATCGTACAAGCTAGATCCGGCCCTGCACAAGACCGGTCCTTTCAGATCCTGTCCCCAAACCTGACCACCCCCCCCCCCTGTGGTCTGGCAGTCTTGTAAATGGACTGTTTCTGATGTCAGCATGCTCAATGCACATTCCACAGACTGGGAAAGTCCACCGTTGGACTGTGGGGGAGTACGGTTTTCCATAGGATCAGCGGGTCAAGTGAGTATGAGCTTAGTCCTCACCCCTAGAAAAAACAAGCTGGTGATCCATGAAGTGAGGGCATTATAAAAAAATAAATATGTAAGACTGCCTAGAATGGGTCTTTAGAATTAACTATTTTTTATTCAACTTTAGATGACTTCTGCAAGTATGTAATATTTTATTTATTCCTAAAAATATGAAAACACACATAGGCCACTTTTGTTAGGTACACCTGCTTCTTAATTCAGTACCCAAGCAGTGTGGCTATAACTCAATATGTAAAGCATGGAGACCTGGTCAAGACAATACAGAGTGTCTCTGGTAGTTTTTTGGTGCAGAAAATTAATCCTTCCCTCACATTAATCATCCTTATAACCTTCACATTACCGCTTCCAGTAGCCCTAACATTAACCCTCCCTGTAACCCTCACTCCAAACCTCCCTGTAGCCTTCACACTGATCCCACTGTATTTCTAACACTCACCTTTACCACATCCCCAACCATGACCCTCACTCCAAACCTCCCTGTAGCCTTCACACCAATCCCACTGTATTTCTAACACTCACCTTTACTACATCCCCAACCATGACCCTTACTCCAAACCTCGCTGTAGCCTTCGCACCAATCCCACTGTATTTCTAACACTCACCTTTACTACATCCCCAACCATAACCCTCACTCCAAACCTCCCTGTAGCCTTCGCACCAATCCCATTGTATTTCTAACACTCAATATTACTACATCCCCAACCATGACCCTCACTCCAAACCTCCCTGTAGCCTTCACACCAACCCTTACTACATGCCCAACCAAGACCCTCACTCCAAACCTCCCTGTAGCCTTCACACCAATCCCACTGTATTTCTATATCTCGCCCTTACTACATCCCCAACCATAACCCTCACTCTAAACCTCCCTGTAGCCTTCACACCAATCCCACTGTATTTCTAACACTCACCCTTACTACATACCAAACCATGACCCTCACTCCAAACCTCCCTGTAGCCTTAACACCAATCCCACTCTATTTCTAACACTCAGCCTTACTACATCCCCAACCATAACCCTCACTCCAAACCTCCCTGTAGCCTTCACACCAATCCCACTGTATTTCTAACACTCAATATTACTACATCTCCAACCATAACCCTCACTCCAAACCTCCCTGTAGCCTTCACACCAACCCCATTGTATTTCTAACACTCACCCTTACTACATCCCCAACCATAACCCTCACTCCAAACCTCCCTGTAGCCTTCACACCAATCCCACTGTATTTCTAACACTCACCTTTACTACATCCCCAACCATACCCTCACTCCAAACCTCCCTGTAGCCTTCACACCAATCCCACTGTATTTCTAACACTCACCCTTACTACATCCCCAACCATACCCTCACTCCAAACCTCCCTGTAGCCTTCACACCAATCCCATTGTATTTATAACACTCAATATTACTACATCCCCAACCATAACCCTCACTCTAAACCTCCCTGTAGCCTTCACACCAATCCCACTGTATTTCTAACACTCAACCTTACTACATCCCCAACCATGATCCTCACTCCAAACCTCCCTGTAGCCTTCACACCAATCCCACTGTATTTCTAACACTCACCCTTACTACATCCCCAACCATGACCTTCCCAGTAAGTCCTACACTAACCCTCCCTGTGACCCTATACTATAACACTACAACCGTCTCTGTAATCCTAACACCAATCCTCCCCATAACTCTTAGACTGGCCTTCTTTATAGAGGAACGTTCACTATTTTTTCAGTACTTTGTCCAATGTTCCGATGTGTTTTGTAAGCCTAGTTATAATGCCCTCCCCATTTCCACAGTTAATATCCAACAACGTAGCAAGCAAGGAGACAGCTGCTGGCTAACCAGGTCATCCCTCAGCTCCAAGCACTTGACCCAGACAAGAGCCACCAGGAGGAATCTTAGGCTGACATGCCCCCTCTGCTTTCTCCTTGCTGCCACTTATCTTGGGCAAATGCTTCGAGCTGAGACAGGCACTGGTTGTGACACAGCCGTCTCCTTGATAGCTGCATTGTTGGATGGCCAGGGGGAAAGAGGGGGGCTAGGCTTACAAAGCACATAGGAACATGGGAGAAAGTTCTACAATTTCTATATCCCCTGTAGGACAGCATACTAAAATTGAAGTGGGGAATCTCTTTTAGTCCGTGGTTCATCCTACACATCCCATGTGAATGGCACAGGAACCCACATGGAAGAGAAATATATTTCCAATATATTTAGAAAATAAATTATATATATATATATGTGAGATATATTTACAATATATATTGGCCTACGCTAATATATTTTAACATGTATTTTTTTTTTACATTTTCTTCAGATTTTTTTTAACATATAAAAAAGTCATTTTTTAACATATATTTGTATATGCATTCCTAAAACTGTAGATTAATGGCATTTTCAAAGACATATATTTGAAAATGTATTTTTAAATACTTTTCTATAAATATTTATATATTTTTCATATATGTTTTAATATATATTTAATATAAATATATTCAATAATATAAAAAACGCATTTCAACATACAGTATATATATATATTGAAATAGATTTTTGAAATATATTGAAGATGGCCAAAATTGCAGTATTTCAAATGTATGTCAATATATTTGGGAAGAATATTTTTAAAATATATATTTCTTCCATGTGGGAACCGGACCCACAATGGGATTCAGTGGGGTGTGATTTGAACCCATTCATTTTGAATGGGCTCAAATCCCGCCACATCGCACCAAAGACAGGCATGCACCAATTTTTGGCGCCGCACTGGTCATTTTCTACCATGTATTCCAGTGCAATCTGGTGCAGGAAAACGCACTGCGTTTAGGTTATTGTTAAGATTGCACTGGCACCAACTGCAGATCGCATGGGCAGTGCGATTGGAATGCGGTGTGGAAATTGTGCATGGATCGCGACCTTTCACACACTGCATTAGTGTGAACCTAGGCTTAATGTAAAATGAAAACATTGCTTGCATATTCACCTGTCTTGCCTCTATACACAGCTACAGTATTTCCTGGAGAACATTAGCCGTCTACTTAGCAATTTTACATGTTGCCTGCAGCTTCCCAGACACATTATTCTACAATTCTTCAAACTGGAGCTCTTGAGATAAAACCGGCTGTCTAGACCCGGTCATGCTGGGATTGTTACTTTCTGTATTTTATTGGACAATAAACACCAGGAGAACCTACAGAACCTACTGAATGCCAATTCATTTCAGGATCATCAAATCGTTACATTGTAATAGGTGCAATTTGTTTATTCTTCCTCTTCTTTACTGTGTTTGTGTTAGTGTGAAATTTGTTAATAATAATGCTTCATAATGTAGCGCTCACCCCCGAAGAAGCCGCTGGAATTAACGGGCACTTCTGTCCTTGCTTGAGTAATGAATCATATATATATTGGATCCACAGCACACCAGTACACCTTGTGGGAAGTTTTATATCAGGTTTAATAAGACCGGTAATACTCTGCAAATAGACTGAAAATTAACTTGGAAAATAGCAGTTAATTGCACTGAATACACAAACCTTCTAGAATTGGCACAATAACATCAATAACCACAATATTCATGTATATACCGGTATAGCTATAGATCACAATTAACCCCCTGCAACTACAGCAGCAATATGTCTCCAGCTAAACTGACATCTCTTTAGGCTCAGTCCCAAATTCACTTGTATACAGTGGGATTGTAACACTGTGTGAGTCTATGTGTTTCGCAGGCCTGTGTTAGTGAATTGGTGGAGCGCTCCTAAGGACTGACATGTCACTGGTTAGCAGTTAATAAGAAAATAGTATACGAGCGCACCTGTAAAAATCAAGTAGCAGCTGAACACCAGGTAACCAAACACCCCAAAAACAATGTATATCATAAGATGCAGCGCTACAAAAAAGGAGTACTATATAAGGCGAATATGTGCATCAGATAACAAATAAATAAATAAATAAATAACTACATAATTCAATAAATGCAACAGTTCATAGAATAAGGTGACTTCAAGTGCTCTCCTCTATTTCATATCCTCCTGATGCTCAGGCGCTGTGCGAAATAGTGCTGAAGGAATGCACACTCACCAGAACGCACAGTAAAATGAGCGTTTGTCAATATAAATTCCCCTCTGGGTTATCAGCTGGTCAGGATAAGGTCTGCAGTGAGGTCCCTTTGAAAAGGGACACAAGCTGTTTTTGACCTCACTCAGGGGTTTGGTGATATAAATCAGATCAGGTACAGCAGAGAAGCATGAGTTCCTGAAGTATGATGGACCTGTTTGGCTAAGCACATGATCACAATAATTGCCTTTCTGACATTTCCACTAAAACCAACAGCCAAGCTATTCATCTCTCTGCTGGGTAAGGAGCGTATGTAAGCTGTAAGGAGAAGTCCACAGGCCACCTACCAAGGGATCATACAGGAATATCCAGGAGCTCTGGAGGGAGGTTATCACACTGCAGACCTTATCCTGACCAGCTGATGACCCAGAGGGGAATTTATATTGACAAACGCTCATTTTACTGTGCGTTCTGGTGAGTGTGCATTCCTTCAGCACTATTTCGCACAGCGCCTGAGCATCAGGAGGATATGAAATAGAGGAGAGCACTTGAAGTCACCTTATTCTATGAACTGTTGCATTTATTGAATTATGTAGTTATTTATTTATTTATTTATTTGTTATCTGATGCACATATTCGCCTTATATAGTACTCCTTTTTTGTAGCGCTGCATCTTATGATATACACTGGTTAGCAGTTGCTCACCACATCCAAGAAGAACAGTCTCCAGGGGTTAACTTCTTGAAGGGATGATGAATGGGGCTCTGTTGTTTTCTGTTGTCAATTGTCGGTGCTGGACAATCTCTGAGGTGCCTCACCTGGGATGGTCACACGCCTCCTCTGCGATTTCCAACACTCTGACCTCTCTCTTTGCGGTGGGAGATGTCATTACTGTCGGTAACTGCCGTCGTGGGTGATTGGTACCAATGATCACAGTTGCTTCTGACTTCAGCTGCTGGAGATAACCATTGTCCTTAGCAACCTCTGCTGTTCTGGAAACCGTGTCAGTGTACTTCAACAGTAGGGGCTGCAGACTAGCTCCCACATATCCTCTCCAAAGGCACATGTGGTTCCCCCCCCCTCTTGCAAAGCATCCTGGTCCTGTAGTCCTGTGCAGTATAAAGTTACATTGTCTGCCTCTGTGATGAAACTGCAACTCCCACAAACACTCCAGTACTGCTGAGAGCTGAGCCAATCAAACCCTTTCTGACAACATCCAGTCTTAAAAGGGAAACAGTTCTTTAAAAGGGAAACAGCAATGGCCCCGCTACACTCTCCCCCCACTTAAATCTTTGGGTCCTCCCAAAGGATAAAAATTCTGAGGACCCTCTGCACACTGGTATATACCCTTCTCCCAAAGGATAATTCTGTATATACAAATTTGAACAGTTTTGCAAAAATTACACATGACCTTTCAAATTATACACCCTTTCTATGAGAAGGTAGACTCAATTTGCGCCACCTCTTAACAAATGAGGTGGGTAGGGGGACCTTCCACCAAGGTGTGCTGATGGCCTGGGGAGGACTCAAGTCCTTTGATACGTCTATGGACAGGGTGGACACCTCAGGTGATCTTCGCTCAGTAGTTACAGCTTCTTCTGTGCCATTACAGGATAAGTCTTAAGTGAGTCTCTGAGGAGGTCGCACCGGTCGCTTAGACCTTGATTCTAGAAGCCATGAGGGACCTTCATCTGCAGAATCATCTTTGCGTTGTACAGGTTGAGGGGACTCAATTCTCTCTTCTTCTGGAGAAATAGGGGTTTCTTCTGAGCTGGTACCATTTATTATGCTGGTGTAATTTATTATTCTAAGTGGGGGTCTCACTGTTCTCTTAACTCTCTGTTCTTTGGGTTCAAGGTGCGTCTCTTTACAGGGTTCTTCATCAGGTCCAAGGTGGCTTTCCTCAGAATGTCCTCCTTCAGGTTGAGAGGCATTCTCATCCAGAAGTTCCTCATCCGGTTCAGAGACTAACGGATACTCTTCCTCTACTAGCTCTGTGTTTCCCGGTTCCCGGGGTATGAATTCAGGTGCATCAGGCCGAAGCATGCCTGAGTGCTGGTTAGCAGTGGACGTGGATGGAGTGGCATCCATGGACTCAGATGGCCAAAACCATCCAACCTCCAGATCATCCTCACTGTCATCTTCTCCAACTGCAGCCTCATCTGATGGTAGAGATTGAGACCTGGTGACTGGAACTCGCCTGGAAGAAGATGGTTTGGATGATGAAGTTCTCACAGGTATTCTGACAGCTTCACTCAGGGGCAGTAGATGGTTTCGATGCCAGGTCTTTAAGGGCCCTGTCTTTTCATCAAGAGTGCGCCACATAGTGTAAAACCATTAAAACAACGTTTATTTGAAGTATGGTTGCACTCAGATAAAAATGAACATCATTGAGCATTGATAAACAAAAATTCAAAATTTTCTAGTTTTCAAAATGGCCACTGGCCGGACACACATGCACGATAGCCTTAACAGTGCATTGTGATCGGCCAAAGCAATGCACCTGACCACAGATCAGGTGCAAAGCTTTGGCCAATCACAGCACATGATGATGTCACAAGGGGCAAGGACCCCACCCCCTTGTGACATCATCACGGTATTTAAGAACTGTCAGACCGGTGCAGCTGTTAGAAAGCAGGAGCCAGCATCACTTTTTTTTTTCTTTTTTCAGGTGGCGGGTATCGTGATTGATGTTGGATCTACTTCGGGAGATTTTATACATTTTTATTTTTAATAAAGGACTTGTCAAAGACTGTCTCCTGTAATTTTTATTGTGAATGAGTAGTGGTACCATGTACCCCATACTCATTCACATGTGGAAGGGGTGGGATCCAGCGGCCCCCTTGTTAAAGGGGTCTTCCAGATTCTGATAATCCCCCCCCCACCCTCAGACCCCCACAACCACCGGCTACAGTTGTGGGGAAGAGGCCCTTGTCCCCATCAAGATGGGGACAAGGTGCTTTGGGGGGGAAGGGAAGCCCCCCTGCCCCAAATCACCCCCCACATGTTGAGAGCATGTGACCTGGTATGGTTCAAGAGGGGAGGGCACTCGTCCCCCCCTTTCCTGACCTGCATGCTTGGACAAGGGTCTGTTATTTTGGGGGGACCCCCACACTTTTTTTTTTAAATTTTGGTGTGGGGTTCCCCTCAAAATCCATACCAGACCGAAGGGATTGGTGTGGATGGGCAATACCGGCAATTCTTTTTACATTCAGCTGTCAGTGGGGAAGCCCTCAAACATTAAAGAATGTTTTTAGTACCTCTTAGATTGTAAGCTCCCAGGATCAGGGCCCTCCTAACCCTCTTGTATTGAACTGTATTGTTGCTGTATTGTCTCCCGTTATATTATAAAGCGCTGAGCAAACTGTTGGTGCTTTATCAGGAGCAGACTGACAACTCATGGGGTCCAAGGACAAAAGGAGATCATGGGGCCCCTGTGTCCTTGCCCACATTAAAACCACTCCCAAAAAAGCCTATGAAAGGTACCAGGGGCATCTCATGGGGCCCCCTGCTGACCCCGGGACCGCGGGCAGTGCCCTAGTGTTCGAATGGTCAGTCCACCAATGCGCTATATAAATCCTGTATAAGAATAATAGTAGCTGTGCGGTATCTTATCGCATACTCAGATGTGGTTAGTGAACTGTCCCCTCTGTTTAAAGTTCATGGTCGAACTTTCGTTATGTTCGAATGTTCGACCACAACCCGAACAGCTGGGTGTTTGGCCCATCACTATTTGCCTTTAGCAAATCAACCCCCAAGTGTTTCCCCTGAGACAGGTTTTCTTTACAGGCAGGGGCGGACTGACAACTCAAGGGGCAATAGGGGATCATGGGGCCCCTGTGTCCTTGCCCAAACTCAAAAAAGCCTATGAAAAAGGTACCAGGGGCATCTCATGGGGCCCCCTACTGACCCCGGGCCCTCAGGCAGCGCCCGAGTTTCCAAATGGTCAGTCCGCCCCTGTTTACAGTGAATCCTTTGAATCGTGTCATGCCATTTTCTCATTGAAGTTGCAGAACAGTAACAGATGAGTGTTGCCATATCTTAAATGACACTCAACAGTCTGCGACAATTTGTTTGCTTACAAGAAACAAATGCAAGCAATGCGCCGTGTCAGGGGGGATCGCCATTCGAAATATGCGCCGCATCGCCATACTGACAGCCACATTGTTCCTGACACGGCTTTTATAATAAAGCCCTTATGATGAATTTATCGCCTCGTCGGCACGTCCTTGAAATGGCTTCTTCCAGCGCTGAGCTCCGTTTCCAGCCTTCGGCTGTATCAGCCACGTGCCGGCGCTTACAGACACTCGAGCTGGAGTGTTTGTTAAACAGGCTGATAACAGGACGGGACATTCTAATTAGCATTCCGCCGGCAAATAACACAAGGTCGTGCGGAGCTCGTTTCTCATTATCTCTCCCTCCCTTTTCTGCCAAGACCCATGTTCCTCCAAGAGTTAGCAGCCTCTTGTCACATTGCGAAGTGCGCTGTCATGTTCGCTGGCTGTCCCGGGGCGCGCGGCGCTCTCCGCCGGCTTCGCGAGTTCACAGGCGGCGGGGAGGAAATCGATTAGCTGGCGCTGTCGGCAGGATTAAAAAGCATATGCGATCCGGTGTGCTCCGGGGCCCCAGGGAGCTTTTTGGAGGGTAGACTGTTGTAGTCGGAACATGCAGCGGTCTTCAACTTAATTGACTTATCTGGGACATTTACTATGTGCAGGCGGCTTTGTTGAATCTTTCCTTTGTAAATGTCTAAAGGACATCCTGTTCAGCTGGCTTTTATAAAGCTTTTTTCGAGCTGAACTTAAAGTGGACCTTTTCCCCCTAGATCAGGGGTGTCAAACTGGTGGCCCTCCAGCTGTTGCCAAACTACAAGTCCCATCATGCCTCTGCCTTTGGGAGTCATGCTTGTAACTGTCAATCTTGCAATGCCTCATGGGACTTGTAGTTTGGCAACTGCTGGAGGGCCGCCAGTTTGACACCTGTGCCCTAGATCATCTAAGGCAGGGGTGTCAAACTGGTGGCCTCCCAGCTGTTGCCAAACTACAAGTCCCATCATGCCTTTGCATGTTTGTAACTGTCAATCTTGCAATGCCTCATGGGACTTGTAGTTTGGCAACTGCTGGAGGGCCACCAGTTTGACATTCATGCCCTAGATCATGGGTGCAGGGGCGGACTAACCATTTGGAAACTCAGGCACTGCCCGAGGGCCCAGGGTCAGTAGGGGGCCCAATAAGATGCCCCTGGTACCTTTTTCATAGGCTTTTTTGAGTTTGGGCAAGGACACAGGGGCCCCATGATCCCCTATTGCCCCATGAGTTGTCAGTCCGCCCCTGCATGGGGTGTCAAACTGGTGGCCTTCCAGCTGTTGCGAAACTACAAGTCCCATCATGCCCCTGCCTTTGGGAGTCTTGCTTGTAACTGTCAATCTTGCAATGCCTCATGGGACCTGTAGTTTGGCAACTGCTGGAGGGCCACCAGTTTGACACCTGTGCCCTAGATCATCTAAGGCAGGGGTGTCTAACTGGCGGCCTCCCAGCTGTTGCCAAACTACAAGTCCCATCATGCCTTTGCATGCTTGTAACTGTCAATCTTGCAATGCCTCATGGGACTTGTAGTTTGGCAACAGCTGGAGGACCGCCAGTTTGATACTCATGCCCTAGATCATCTAAGGCTTTTTGTATGCCTACTACCCTCAACATTATGAATTGGCCATTTTTATATTTTTTTTACACTTTAGGCCTGGCCCCACCTATCTCCACTGAGGCAACAAGCCTCAGCCTGCTTGGATTCCACATCAACATATCCCAGGGGCCTGTGGGAGCAGGGAATACTAACAGTCAGGGGGCGGAGCTGTGGGCATCATCGGCTCTTTTAATGACTGAGGCGGATGAAGATGGCGGCACAGGCCCTGGAACACTGCACCTTTTCTGCCTCTCCAAACTAAGCCCGGCAAGTGTGATCTCTATAACTGATCCAGTAGTGGTAAGATAACTGTAACTTACAGTCTCAGTGGTATTAAAGTGTTACTAAACCCACAACAGTACAATCAGTCTGTATATGCAGTAAAGTGTACTTGTTATACTCACTATGGAACCGAAGGGATTGATCCTTTGCATTGTGTAAAAAAACGCTATCTGATCCTGTCTTCTCTGATCCTCCCCTTTTTCCAGTGCCCCCCTCCTATCTCCTGATAAGACATATCATGTAGAGGCACTCTGCACATGCTTAGTTTGGTGTATATTGCTAAAGAGGTTTTTTTTTCTCTTGGAAGAGTGCATGTGATCAGCACAGGGCCAATCCGCACTGGTCAGACAGAGATCAGGGGTTCTGCATCCTCCTAGAGCAAAATGAAAACTCCTCCTACAAGCTTTAGCTAGTGCTTGGCTGAACACTGATAGAAGTCACAAGACTGCTATGTACTGCTGATGAGAAAAGGTATTTATCATTTTATATTTACTAAAATAATTCAATTTCCATGTTCTGTGTACTGTGGGAGACCAGATATAGTGAATGCGGGGTCCGGGGAGACCAGATATAGTGAATGTGGGGTCCGGGGAGAGCGGATATAGTGAATGCGGGGTCCTGGGAGACCGGATATAGTGAATGCAGGGTCCGGGGAGAGCGGATATAGTGAATGCAGGGTCCGGGGAGACCAGATATAGTGAATGCGGGGTCCGGGGAGACCAGATATAGTGGATGCGGGGTCCGGAGAGAGCGGATATAGTGAATGCAGGGTCCGGGGAGACCAGATATAGTGAATGCGGGGTCCGGGGAGACCAGATATAGTGAATGCGGGGTCCGGGGAGAGCAGATATAGTGAATGCAGGGTCCGGGGAGACCAGATACAGTGAATGTGGGGTCCGGGGAGACCAGATATAGTGGATGCGGGGTCCGGGGAGACCAGATATAGTGAATGCAGGGTCCTGAGAGACCAGATATAGTGAATGCGGGGTCCGGGGAGACCAGATATAGTAAATGCGGGGTCCGGGGAGACCAGATATAGTGAATGCAGGGTCCGGGGAGACAGGATATAGTGAATGCAGGGTCCGGGGAGACCGGATATAGTGAATGCAGGGTCCAGGGAGACCAGATATAATGAATGCGGGGTCCGGGGAGACAGGATATAGTGAATGCGGGGTCCGGGGAGACAGGATATAGTGAATGCGGGGTCCAGGGAGACAGGATATAGTGAATGCAGGGTCCGGGGAGACCAGATATAGTGAATGCAGGGTCCGGGGAGACCGGATATAGTGAATGCAGGGTCCGGGGAGACCAGATATAATGAATGCGGGGTCCGGGGAGACAGGATATAGTGAATGCGGGGTCCGGGGAGACAGGATATAGTGAATGCGGGGTCCAGGGAGACAGGATATAGTGAATGCGGGGTCCTGGGTTTAGTAACACGTTAACAGACAGTGGAGTTTATTTACTAAAACTGGAGAGCACAAAATCTGGTGCAGCTCTGCATAGAAACCAATCAGCTTCCAGGTTTTATTGCCAAAGCTTAACTGAACAAGCTGAAGTTAGAAGCCGATTGGCTGCCATGCACAGTGCAACCGTTATAATAAATCCTCCCTCTAATGACTTGATCCAAATGTCATCCTGCAGATCCTGTAGGATGCCATTTGACCTGTACATAATTATCTCAGTATTTGTCTACAAAGACTTACCAAGCTGTGTGCACCCTGCGGCCCGCTCCAGGTCTCAAAGTGCTGCTTTCCAGTACCCCTTGGTAGGGGTAGGGGAATGGGCACCCTGGATATCTGACATGCACAGGAAGGAAAGGGGTTGGGGAGTAGGAAAAAGACTAGCTGCCGAGCTATCTCTTTCTGTAGATGCATGCAGCGTATGTAGGTAGTGCTCACCAGAGCTGGACCTTCAGGGTGCTGAGGTGGGCTGTGTCCCTAGAATCCCTCAGATTTTAGCTCCCCCCCCCCCCCCCCGATCTCCGAGAGTGCATCCACTGATCCACGAGCTAGTCTTATACAGACACTTGATGTAAGGAGGCACTCTGATGAGGATACTAATGTAAGGAGGCACTCTGATGGGAATCGTGATGTAAGGGGGCACTCTGTAGAGGACCCTGATGTAAGGGGGCACTGTATTGGGGACCCTGATGTAAGGAGGCACTCTTTTGAGGACCCTGATGTAAGGGGTCACTCTATTGGGGACCCTGATGTAAGGGGGCACTCTGTTAAGGATCCTGATGTAAGGGGGCACTCTGTTAAGGATCATGATGTAAGGGGGCACTCTATTGGGGACCCTGATGTAAGGGGGCACTCTGTTAAGGATCCTGATGTAAGGGGGCACTCTATTGGGAACCTTGATGTAAGGGGTACTCTGTTGGGGAGCATGATGTAAGGGGGAACTCTGTTGATGATCCTGATGTAAGGGGTAGTTTGTTGGGGACCCTGGTGTACGGGGGCACTCAGTTAAGGATCCTGATGTAAGTGGGCACTCTGTTGGGAATCATGATGTAAGGGGTACTCTGTTGATGATCCTTGTGTAAGGGGGTACTCTGCTGGGGGCCCTGATGTAAGGAGGCACTCAATTGGGACCCTGTAAGGGGGCACTCTGATGGGGACCCTGATGTAAGGGGGCACTCTGAAGGTGACTGTGATAGGGACACCTGAGGGTACAGGTTCTGTTTAATCACCCTAATCTAAATGACAGCCTGATACAAACAAGGGTGTGACATTGTGTGACAGACTGTCAGTGATTTACACACAGAGTTTACATTATGCCCCCTGACTTTTTTTACTGCACCCCAAGATCAGATGGACTGGATCCGGCCCTGGCGCACACACAAGGGTGGCTCCATAAGACCCTAAAAGGGGAAGGAGACACCCTCAATCCAGATCTCATAGCCACGGCTCGGGGGACCATCTGATACAGAAAGGAAGGAATACTCAATGAGATCAAGGAGCAGTGTACCCCATAAGGTATGTCATTGGAAAAAGAGAAGAAAAAAAGTATTCTTTAATAGAATTTATTGATACATAAATGAATACAATGATGCTTTAATTTATATCTTTTTTTATCTGCCTGAATTTCCACTTAAAGCATAAAGACAGCTCAGCCCAGCAGCCTATCATGGTTTGCTATTTAGGATGAACAGCGTGATTTTAGTGAAATTGACTTTGCTGACAAATTACTGAAAAACTACCGTTGCTAAAATTGTCTTGAAATGAGCTTTGAATATTACAATATGTGTGGCTGTGGCAAAATTTGCTTGGAAAAAAAAACTTTTTTTTGTCCTTTTTTTGTGCAAGTTTCTTCCATCTCTTTGGTATGCCTTTAGCTTTTCACTTATATAAACATCTTATGGTTCAGCAGCTAATTTACAACACATTTATAGGTCCGGTGGGATTTCCCGCTATCCCGTCACCCCCAGGGGAAATGATTACCAAATCCCAGTTCTCTGGGAACTTGACTCCACTCCCTTTTGCTCCTTACAATATTCCAGGGTCTTTGCGTGCAGCGACCACCCTTCTCCTCCGCAAATAAGTCCCCTCGCCGACCCCGTTCATATTAAACAGGAAGAGGCAGATCCCTCCTAATCCCTGAATACCCCCCCCCCCCCCGAACAATCTGACATTTCATTTTGTTTAATGTTTAAAAATAGTTTCCCACATGCGCCGGCCGGTTGAGTTGATAACGGGAAGCGGGGGAGGACATTGGGGGGGTTAATTCTCATATTAATTGAAGCCACCAGGTCTAAAATTGGATCATGCTTGCTCTGAAACTGCTCCATGGCACTTCTAATATCCAGTGGAAACCCTATTAAATGACAATTTTTTCAAGTCAATATTTCAAAAATTGCAGAAGCTAGAGCCATCAGAAGGCAATTATTCCTTCTTTATAGGGAGAAATCGAGAAGCTGAGCCATGAATATTAAAACTCAAAGAGATCTTGTGTGGAGTTTGTGCGGTTGGGTATGTTTTAAAGGTGCACTCCCTTCAAAATGGTAAATTAAGTCACACAGATCAGAAATTAGAGAGGAAATAATTTCTGGAAGCTTTTCCCAAATAAAGGCAAGCAGAGGGCAAAGAATTGGTCAATGGTATTGCCTGTGGTCTACCTGTAGATGACATTTTCCCATTACTGACCTACCATGCCTTGTTCTACCCTGGGATTAATCAAGTTTTGAACTGAAGCCCCACACCGTAATATTAAATTCAAGATATAGGTTTATTCCAAAGAAAAATATTTAACAGATGCCAACATGTTTCAGGGGCTAAGCCTCCTTCATCAGGTAGCACCATCAGAATGCAATTACTCCTTCTTTATAGGGAGAAATTGAGAAGTTGAGCTGGGAAGAATAAAACTCAAAGAGATCTTGCTTGGAATTTGTGAGGCTGGGTATGTTTTAAAAGAACGCTCCCGTCAAAATGGAAAATTAGGTCACACAGCTTAGAAATGAGAGAGGAACTAAGCTCTGGAAGCTGTTCCCAAATAAAGACAAGCAGAAGGCAAAGGTTTGGTCAATGGTATTGCCTGTGGTCTACCTACAGATGACCATTTCCCATTACTGACTTACCATGCCTTGTTCTACCCTGGAATCAATAAGCCTTGAATTGAAGAACCTCATTGCAATATTCAAGTCAAGATACAAGTTTATTCCAAAAAAAAATATTTAACAGAAGCCAACATGTTTCAGGGGCTAAGCCTCCTTCATCAGGTAGAACCATCAGAAGGCAATTACTCCTTCTTTATAGAGAGATATTGAGATGTTGAGCTGGGAAGAATAAAACTCAAAGAGATCTTGCTTGGAATTTGTGAGGCTGGGTATGTTTTAAAAGGTACACTCCCGTCAAAATGGAAAATTAAATTATTATTATTATTATACAGGATTTATATAGCGCCAACAGTTTGCTCAGCACTTTACAATATAAAGGGAGACAATACAGCAACAATAGAGTGCAATACAAGAAGGATAGGAGGGCCCTGCTTCTTGGAGCTTACAATCTAAGAGGATCACACAGCTCAGAAATAAGAGAGGAACTAAACTCCAGAAACTGTTCCTAATTATAGGCAAGCAGAAGGCAAAGGTTTGGCCAATGGTATTGCCTGTGGTCTACCTGCAGATGGCCTTTTCCCATTACTGACATACCTTGTTCTACTCTGGAATCAATAAGCCTTGAATTGAAGAACCACAGTGCAATATTCAAGTCAAGATACAAGTTTATTCCAAAGAAAAATATTTAACAGAAACCAACACGTTTCAGGGGCTAAGCCTCCTTCATCAGGTAGCACAATCAGAAGGCAATTACTCCTTCTTGATAGGGAGAAGTTGAGCTGGGAAGAATAAAACTCAAAGAGATCTTGCTTAGAATTTGTGAGGCTGGGTATGTTTTAAAAGAACGCTCCCATCAAAATGGAAAATTAGGTCACACAGCTTTGAAATGAGAGAGGAACTAAACTCCGGAAGCTGTTCCTAAATATAGGCAAGCAGAGGGCAAAGGTTTGGTCAATGGTATTGCCTGTGGTCTACCTGCAGATGACCTTTTCCCATTAATGACTTACCATGCCTTGTTCTACCCTGGGATTATAAAAACTTGAACTGGAGCACCACACCGTAATATTCAAGTCAAGATATACGTTGATTCGAAAGACACATATGTAACAGAAGCCAACACGTTTCAGGGGCTAAGCCTCCTTCATCAGGTAGAACCATCAGAAGGCAATTACTCTTTCTTTATAGAGAAGTTGAGCTGGGAAGAATAAAACTCAAAGAGATCTTGCTTGGAATTTGTGAGGCTTGGTATTTTTTAAAAGTACGCTCCCGTCAAAATGGAAAATTAGGTCACACAGCTTTGAAATGAGAGAAGAACTAAACTCTGGAAGCTGTTCCTAAATATAGGCAAGCAGAGGGCAAAAGTTTGGTCAATGGTATTGCCTGTGGTCTACCTGCAGATGACCTTTTCCCTTTACTGACATTTCATACCTTGTTCTACTCTGGAATTAATAAGCGTGGAATTGGAGAACCGCACTGCAATATTCAAGTCAAGATATACGTTGATTCGAAAGACACATATGTAACAGAAACCAACACGTTTCGGGGACTAAGCCTCCTTCTACAGGGTTTGATGAAGCAACAAAAAATATATGCGGATTATAAGGTGTGAAAATGTGTTGTGATAATGGTGGGTCTTATCACATCTTTGTCTGGAAAATTGTGACAGCTGTCAGGCCATTGTGCGCATATATTACAGGTTTGTAGACACACAAGGAGGGAGGAAAGCTGCGCTAGGGAATTGACTTTTCCTGAAGTAGACGCATTTTCTAGCAAGTTCAAAGGCACATTGCAAGAGAATAAAGTTGTTTTTTTTAAAGGAAATAATATTTTCTTCACATGCAGGCTCTATTCAGGCTTGTGTGACTCCAAAGTCATGTAACTTCCATTGCAACTTTACATTGCGATTTTGATGCAACTTTGGATGGGTGCGACTTGGATGCAACTTTGGCTTTGACTGTTGCACAGCTATCACATTGATAGCATTGAGATGAGACTTCAAGTCGCATGAAAGTCAAATCAAAGAGTTGCAGGAACCTCTTTAAAATTGCTGTGACTTTAAGTCGCATAGAGTCGAATGGCTTCCATTGAGATCAACGGGCTGCGACTTGTCATGCGCCTTTGTGTCTAAAGTCGCATGAGAAGTCGCACAAGTGCGACTGTAGCCTTTCCGGCAGTTTTCTCAAGTTGACGACAGGGTGTCTTTAAGACCTTTTTGTAAATGAGCGCGGTTTCTATAGGAGCCAATGAGCAGGTCATCTCCAGATGCCAGTTTGGCGCGGAGTAGCGTGGAGTGGAACGCACTGTGCTGGAATGACACCGACCAGGACTTTGCCTCGATTTGTTACAATGCGTACTTATATATGCTACAAGCTCAGGAGGGTAACAGCAGGACAGAGCCACAGACTTATCTCCTGACAATGTCCATACTGAGAGATAAATGAAAGTGAAATCAATATTCAACGTTCCCTAAAAACATTAATATTTGAATTATTAATAACAACAGATGAATGAAATAAAATGAACTGACAGATAAGCCCAGGGCTTAAAATAATTGACATTGATCAGGAGGTAATCTGATCAGAAACGACATCAAGAATAATGTCTTTGTCAAAACGTCTGTGTGTCCTAGGACAAGGGGGGGGGGGTCCCAACATTAGTGAGTCTGGGGCCCGGGGTATTCCTCCATAACCTTCCGTGACCCAGTTAAAAAAAAGTTTATAGCCATACTGTAAAAGCATGGAAATAAATTTAGAGTGTAAGCTCCTCTGGTGCAGAGACTGATGTGACTGGCTCAGTGTTCTCTGTACAGCACTGCGGTATACAGGTGAAACTTGAAAAATTAGAATATGGTGCAAAAGTTCATTTATTTCAGTGCAGCAACTTAAAAGGTGAAACTAATATATGAGATAGACTCATTCCATGCAAAGCAAGATAGTTCAAGCCGTGATTTGTCATCATTGTGATGATTATGGCTTACAGCTCATGAAAACCCCAAATCCACAATCTCAGAAAATGAGAATATTGTGAAAAGGTGCAATATTCTCGGCTCAAAGTGTCCCACTCTAATCAGCTCATTCAGCCATAACACCTGCAAAGGGTTCCTGAGCCTTTAAATGGTCTCTCAGTCTGGTTCAGTAGGAATCACAATCATGGGAAAGACTGCTGACCTGACACCATCATTGACACCCTCCATAAGGAGGGAAAGCCTCAAAAGGTAATTGCAAAAGTAGTTGGATGTTCCCAAAGTGCTGTATCAAAGCACATTAATAGGAAGTTATGTGGAAGGGAAAAGCGTGGAAGAAAAAGGTGCACAAGCAGCAGGGATGACCGCAGCCTGGAGAGGATTGTCAGGAAAAGGCCATTCAAAAGTGTTGGGGACTTTCACAAGGAGTGGACTGAGGCTGGAGTCAGTGCATCAAGAGCCACCACACACAGACGGATCCTGGACATGGGCTTCAAATGTCGTATTCCTCTTGTCAAGCCGCTCCTGAACAACAAACAACGTCAGAAGCGTCTTACCTGTTCTAAAGAAAAACAGACCTGGTCTGTTGCTCAGTGGTCCAAAGTCCTCTTTTCTGATGAGAGCAACTTTTGCATCCCCTTTGGAAACCAAGGACCCCGAGTATGGAGGAAGAATGGAGAGGCCCAAGGACCCCGAGTATGGAGGAAGAATGGAGAGGCCCAAGGACCCCGAGTATGGAGGAAGAATGGAGAGGCCCAAGGACCCCGAGTATGGAGGAAGAATGGAGAGGCCCAAGGACCTAGAGTATGGAGGAAGAATGGAGAGGCCCAAGGACCCCGAGTATGGAGGAAGAATGGAGAGGCCCAAGGACCCCGAGTATGGAGGAAGAATGGCGAGGCCCAAGGACCCCGAGTATGGAGGAAGAATGGCGAGGCCCAAGGACCCCGAGTATGGAGGAAATATGGAGAGGCCCAAGGACCCCGAGTATAGAGGAAGAATGGAGAGGCCCAAGGACCCCGAGTATGGAGGAAGAATGGAGAGGCACACACTGCAAGATGCTTGAGGTCCAGTGTGAAGTTTCCACAGTCTGTGTTGATTTGGGGAGCCATGTCATCTGCTGGTGTTGGTCCACTGTGCTTCATTAAGTCCAGGGTCAACGCAGCCGTCTACCAGGAGATTTTGTAACACTTCATGCTTCCTTCCGCAGATGAGCTTTATGGGGATGCTGACTTCATTTTCCAGCAGGACTTGGCACCTTCCCACACTGCATTTTTTTTAATGGAGACAACCTCATCTTTTATTTTGTAAGAATTAAATGAATTAAATTAATTTCTTTATTTTCTTTATGTTATTTCATTATTTATTAAATCAATTTATTTTAAGTAATTTTTTTTTGGAGATTAAATTGTGTTTGTGTGCAGTAAAATAAATTTTACTGTGTTTATTCCTGAAAATATAGACAGTTGCACAAGTGCCGTGCAAAAATAAAATCGCAACAACCATCTTTTTATTCCACGGGGCCTCTGTGTTGAGAAATGTTATACTCTTTGGGGGTTTTAAGTCTTTTTATGGCCAAAAAATGCAGATTTAACATGTGTGTGAAAAATGAAGAACTTGCTTCAGATGGGAAGTGGTTAAGAGAGAAGCTTCGTCTTGGTGTGTGCTGCTATGAGCCAGAAATAACATGGTGTCAGTTATGCCGAATATATTTATCATTCACACTCGTTAATGTCTGCTATATGTCTTCATATCTCAGCAGACTCTGATTGCGCTCTCTATCTCCTCGTATAATGTGTGGTCTGTGTGTAATGCCGTCTATACGTTTGACAAGCATTATGCAGCTGTCACATCAACATATTTTCTAAAAATAATATTTTGGTTAATTAGAATGTGGAATCGTAAATCCGTCCGGCTGCGGCTCTGTGTAAGTGTGCCGCCTCGTCGCTCGCTGCTTTGCTGCTGCGTCGGGGGAAACCTGTAACAATTATTTGTTGTTATTTCTTTTAAATAATTCCATTCCTTCACATAAAACCAAAGTTTTCCTCCCCTTTTCACCCTTTTTTTAATTCAAGTCCGGACACTTTCACCCCCTTCCTGCCCAGGCCAATTTTCAGTTTTCAGCGCTATCACACTTTGAATGACAATTGCGCGGTCATGCAACTCTGTACCCATATGACTTTTTTAGCATTTTTTTGAGACAGATAAAACTTTATTTTGGTGGTATTTATTCACCACTGGGATTTTTATTTGTTTTGCTATGTAAATGCAAATATCCAAACCTTTTGAAAAAAAGTGTTTTTCTTGCAAATAAATAATATTTCATAATAAATCTTGGCCAAAATGTATTCCAGTATCTTTTAAGTAAAAAAAAAAAATAGCCCAAATTTGTTTATAACCAAAAATTATCATTTTTAAACTTTTTTTTTTTTACATTTTTATTTTTTTTTTATATTATTATTTATGGGTTTTTTTTTACATACTGTCACCCTAGCACAGTGTTTCTCAACTCCAGTCCTCATGGACCCCCAACAGGTCATGTTTTCAGGATTTCCATTATTTTGCACAGGTGATTTGATCAGTTTCACTGCCTTAGTAATTACCACAGCTGTTTCATCTGAGGGAAATCCTGAAAACATGACCTGTTGGGGGTCCATGAGGACTGGAGTTGAGAAACACTGCCCTAGCAGTACAGTGTCACCATAGTGACACTGTACTACTTGTGGGGGGTGATGAAGATTTCTTTTATTTTTTAACACTGATTGCTTTTACACCCATAAAGGCTGTAAAAGCAATCATTTCTCTTTCTCTCTGGCTGCATTCTTGCAGCCATTGAGAAATACTGTGTGAGCTGTGATTGGTCACAGCTTGTCACATGGTGCAAGGCTGTTGTGAATAGCCCGGTACCATGTGATCTCTGTGATCATTCACAGATTTCACACATAGTAAGCAATGATGTCAGAAGTGACATCTTGCTTACTACTCTGCATGAGATCACTGATTGGCCAATCAGTGATCACATGATCGGGACCTCGCACAGAGGTTCCGTCCGACGATCGGTGTTCCACTGTGTCCGGAGGACACAGCAGGCACCGGATTGCGGTGCTGCATGCTCCCAGGGAGCGCACACAAGCAGGGGGCAGGGAGGCCGTTTATAAATGGTCACCCGCCCCTGCACTGCCACCGTCCGGCCATTTATATACAAAGGCCACACGGGAGGTGGTTAAATACAGCCATTTGCATTATTTTATTTTTTATTTTCTCACTTATGTTGCCAGGCAAATTATATATACAGTATATCCATCCTGTGGGGATTGTCGGCATGCAACCTGTACGGGGTGACACCGGACCCGCTCCACGAAAAGGTAGGTTGTAAAGCAAGCTGACAATACCTGCAGGATGGATCGGATCTGCGGATTGGGGAGCACAATGGATCAGAGTCCGATCCATTATGCTCAATCCACAGATCCGATCCATCCTGCGGGGATCGTTGGAGGGGGTGTCACCAAGTGTTACCGCACCGGGTGACACCAATCCTAGGGACGCCCCTGTGAGGGATGTAAATCGCAAGAACACACAAACAGAGTTACAAATATCTTTTGCCTTCCTCTGGATCAACTGTGGGTATAGGATTATAACTTTTTTTTATTTTTAATGGTTGAACTGGATGGACTATTGTCTTTTTTCAGCCAGACTAACTATGTAACTATATCTGCAATGCTAACGCAGGGTATACATGGGACAAAATTCAACCAATTTTTTTGTCCGAAAATCGGACTGAAGAATAATCGGACGATTTTCGCTCTTTTAGTGGGTCAATGGCACTGCCGGATTTTCATGGTTCCTCCACTTTTCGGTGATCGGGAATGTTGGAAAATTCATGAAAAACAACCGATTTTCAACTCAATAATGGTCAAATCGTACGATTGTTTGTCCGAAAAGAATATGCGCATGAGCCGTGACCCGGAAGGAACAGAAGTTTTGCCTGTTATATGGGGTGAACTTTATGACTTAGTCGGCCCATTTTCAAATCATTGATGGCACCATTGGATTACCGAGCGAATGACATGGGTCAAAATTCAACCGATTTTTCGTCCGAAAATCGGACCTAAGAGTAATCGGACAATCTTCTTTCTGTTAGTGGGTCAATGGCACCGCCCAATTTTCGTGGTTCCTCCCCTTTTCGGTAATCGGACATGTTGGAAAATTTGTGAAAAACAACCGATTTGCAACTCATTGATGGTCAAATTGTACGATCATTTGTCCAAAAAGAATACACGTACGAGGCGTGACCTGGAAGGAACAGAAGTTTCACCTGTTATATGGGGTGAACTTTATGACTTAGTCAGCCCATTTTTGAAATCATTGATGGCGCCATCGGATTACCGAGCGAACAACGTTTTTGATTTTTGGACTAAATATCGTTTGGAATTCGACCCACGTATGGCCTGCCTAAAGCAGACAGCCCATATTTATATCATGGCAGGGGTGTTGCTTTAATTCAACCTTCTCCTTGAAATTTCTATCTCATCTGACTCCTCGCACACAGCCGCACGTACGAGCCACGGATATCAGCCTCCATTCGCAGGGAGAGACGTGTGCGTGGGGCAGCGAGCAAATCCATCGCCTATAGGGATTCTGCAGACTGAATGGCGCGCCCTCCTGGGACACGCTGCCGCCACTTCACTGGATCTTATCTCCGCTTCCAGAAACCGCCAGGGGGGGGAAAAGAAAAACGCGCGGTTGCCCCTGGAGACCCGGCGTGACGAGAAAGCTAATTCATTCGCCAAGTGCAAGTGCAGCCGAGACGGTGTCTCTGTGAAATTACTGCGGATGGAGGACGCCGGTTCCCAACTGTGATATTTTTTCCATGCCGAAAGGGAAAAAAAAATAAACCGTAAAAAATGGCGGCATTAGGGGATTACAAGTTTTCAGGAGATAAAGTGAACCATCCTCTGAGGATTCTTACATCTGCTCGGAGCTGATAAGTGTGAAAGTACCATCACCGCCGGTCCTCGCCGCACCGTACAAAGATGGATTCATCCCGCCGCAGAGAAAGGAAGACGAATCCCTTTATGATTGTTTAGAAGTAGAACTTTGCCTCTGATGCCGTTTGATCGGCAATGAAAGAGGGCGGTGTGCAGGTTTGCTCAGCTTTATGCGAAACTGCGGCATTCCGTAGACGCATCTGGGAGACGGCCATTGTTCTCTGGGAGAAAAGCGCGACGCACGCAAGGGATGAGTGAAGTGACCTGGACCAGGTTCAGTTGGCTGAAGAATTAACCATTTTGCCAGTGTTAATTGGGCTGCTTAACCACTTCCAGTCCGGACGCTTTCACCCCCTTCCAGTCCGGACGCTTTCACCCCCCTTCCAGTCCGGGCGCTTTCACCCCCCTTCCAGTCCGGGCGCTTTCACCACTTCCAGTCCGGACGCTTTCACCCCCCTTCCAGTCCGGGCGCTTTCACCCCCCTTCCAGTCCGGGTGCTTTCACTACTTCCCGTCCGGACGCTTTCACCCCCCTTCCAGTCCGGACGCTTTCACCACTTCCAGTCCGGACGCTTTCACCCCCCTTCCAGTCCGGACGCTTTCCCCCCCTTCCAGTCCGGACGCTTTCCCCCCCTTCCAGTCCGGACGCTATCACCCCCTTCTACTCCGGACGCTTTCACCCCCTTCTACTCCGGACGCTTTCACCCCTTTCCAGTTCTGACGCTTTCACCCCCTTCCAGTTCGGACGCTTTCACCCTCTTCCAGTCCGGACGCTTTCACCCCCTTCCAGTTCGGACGCTTTCCCCCCTTCCAGTTCGGACGCTTTCCCCCCTTCCAGTCCGGACGCTTTCCCCCCTTCCAGTCCGGACGCTTTCCCCCCTTCCAGTTCGGACGCTTTCCCCCCTTCCAGTTCGGACGCTTTCCCCCCTTCCAGTCCGGACGCTTTCACCCCCTTCCAGTCCGGACGCTTTCACCCCCTTCCAGTCCGGACGCTTTCACCCCCTTCCAGTTCGGACGCTTTCCCCCCTTCCAGTCCGGACGCTTTCCCCCCTTCCAGTCCGGACGCTTTCCCCCCTTCCAGTCCGGACGCTTTCCCCCCTTCTAGTTCAGACACTTTCCCCCCTTCCAGTCCGGACACTTTCACCCCCTTCCTGTCCAGGCCAATTTTCAGCTTTCAGCACTATCAGACTTTGAATGACAATTGCGCGGTCATGCAACACTGTACCCATATGCATTTTTTAGCATTTTTTTGAGACAGATAAAACTTTATTTTGGTGGTATTTATTCACCACTGGGATTTTTATTTTTTTGATATATAACTGAAAATTCCAAAAATTTTGAAAACAAGTTTTTCTTATACAATTTTGCAAATAAATAATCTTTTTTCATAAATCTTTGCCAAAATTTATTCAAGTAAAAAAAAAAAAAACCAAATTAGTTTATAACCAACAATTATAATTTTTCTAAATTTATTTTCACATTCTTATTTTTTTTTTTTATATTATTATTTATGTTTTTTTGTTTTTTTTTTACATACTGTCATCCTAGCAGTACAATGTCACCATGAAGATTTTTTTTTTTATACTGATTGCTTTTACACCCATAAAGGCTGTAAAAGCAATCATTTCTCCTTCTATCTGGCTGCATTCTTGCAGCCATTGAGAAATACTGTGTGAGCTGTGATTGGTCACAGCTTGTCACATGGTACAAGGCTGTTGTGAATAGCCCTGTACCATGTGATCTCTGTGATCATTCACAGATTTCACACGTAGTAAGCAATGATGTCAGAAGTGACATTTTGCTTACTACTCTTCATGTGATCACTGATTGGCCAATCAGTGATCACATAATCGGGACCTCACACAGAGGTCCCGTACAGCGATCAGTGTTCCGGACACAGCGGGTACCGGATCGCGGCGCTGTGCACTCCCAGGGAGCATGCACAAGAAGGGAGCGGGGAGGACGTTTATAAACGGCCACCCGCCCCTGCACTACTCCTGTCTGGCCGTTTATATACATGAGCCGGAAAGGAAGTGGTTAAACCATTGTGACTTACAACAAAGTTACAATGCACAGTCTGATCACTGGGGTGGAGGGGAGACTGAAGAAATGCTTCCTCCTGCCTGCAGCAGACTGATGACACCATCTCAACCTGGGCAAAATCACTGGACAGGAGCTCAAAGATGGCTTGACTTATGGAAAGGTTTTACCCCCTTAACAACCAGGCCATTTTTTTTGCTATTCAGCATTGCGCCACTTTAACTGGTAATTGCTCAGTCATCCAACACCGTACTAAAATTAAATTTACATAATTTTTTTTTCAAACAAATAGTTTTCTTTTGGTGGTACAGGCACACTGTTATGAATGCCTCGGTTAATGTAATTTTCGGTTTTCAAATAAAAATCCATTGAAAATAATGCCTCGGTTTACAAACTTTTTTCCGCAATACAAACAAACTAATTGGTTTTCAATGCATTTACAATTTTTTTTTAATCATGTCCCTGTACAGTATTTATGCCTTTAAAGTGCACTTTATAGAGTTTTGAACAGATAAGACTTTTTTTTTCTTACCACCGGAACGGATTAATTGGTTTTCAATGCATTTACAATTTTTTTTTACATCATGTCCATGTACAGTATGTATGCCTTTATCTGTTCAAAACTCTTTAGAAAGTGCAGTTTAAAGACATAAATACTGTACATGGACATGATTTAAAAAAAAAAATTGTAAATGCATTGAAAACCAATTAATCCGTTCCGGAGGTCAGAAACCCAATAACCTGGATACAATTCTACCAAGCAGGAAGAGGATCTGGCACAGGTATTGAGCAGCAAAACAGTCCTGTGATGAGCAGTCTTGCACTTAACCCACTGGAGCTGAGGGTAGGGGAGATATCAGGGGTCTAAGAGACCCCCATATCTCCAAGATGGCAGCACTCAGCAGCAGTCTCAGGCCTTTTGGATGTTTAGACAAGGAAGGATTATATAGTGAAACAACATGAATTAAAAATATATTATATTATTTGATATGATCCTATATTAAATTGATTATATTTTGATTATGTTATAATATTTATATATTTATTAATATTCACAGTATTTATTAAATATTTTATTTTTTTTGTATTAATTATATTATACTATATTAAATGATATTATATTATACTATACCATATTATATTATACTAAAGTGATATTATACTATGGCGGCACAGTGGCTTAGTGGTTAGCACGTCTGCCGTGCAGTAAATGGGTCATGGGTTCAATTACCAACCATGGCACCTCCTGCATGGAGTTTGCATGTTCTCCCTGTGCTTGCGTGGGTTTCCTCTGGGTACTCCAGTTTCCTCCTACACTCCAAAGACATGCTGGTAGGTGAATTGGCTCCTGTCTAAATTGTCCTAGTTTCATCCCTGGTCATGTGGGGTCTCCTGCATGGTAGGGGTTGGGGAAAGACCTGGCAACCTACCCTGTAAAATAATTGTCCTTTATCTGTTCATGAGAATTCATGGAAAAAGTCACCTTCAAGTGACAGTCCATGCAATCACCAAGGGTCAGATACAACTGAATAGATAGATATTATATTATATTATACTAAAGTGATATTAAATTATATTATACTAAAATTATATTATACAAAGTGATATTATACTATACTATACTAAAGTGATATTATATTATATTATACTATAGTGATATTGTATTGTATTATATTATATTATACTAAAATTATATTATACAAAGTGATATTATACTATACTATACTAAAGTGATATTATATTATATTATACTAAAGTGATATTGTATTGTATTATATTATATTATATTATACTAAAATTATATTATACAAAGTGATATTATACTATACTAAAGTGATATTATATTATATTATACTAAAGTGATATTGTATTATATTATATTATATTATATTATACTAAAATTATATTATACAAAGTGATATTATACTATACTAAAGTGATATTATATTATATTATACTAAAGTGATATTGTATTGTATTATATTATATTATACTAAAATTATATTATACAAAGTGATATTATACTATACTAAAGTGATATTATATTATATTATATTATACAAAAGTGATATTGTATTATATTATATTATACTAAAATTATATTATATTATACAAAGTGATATTATACTATACTATAGTGATATTATATTATATTATACTAAAGTGATATATTATATTATATTATATTATATTATACTAAAGTGATATTATATTATACTAAAGTGATATTGTATTATATTATACTAAAGTGATATTGTATTATATTATACTAAAGTGATATTATATTATATTATACAAAGTGATATTATACTAAAGTGATATTATATTATATTATACTAAAGTGATATATTATATTATATTATATTATATTATACTAAAGTGATATTATATTATATTATATTATACTAAAGTGATATTGTATTATATTATACTAAAGTGATATTATATTATATTATACAAAAGTGATATTGTATTATATTATACTAAAATTATATTATATTATACAAAGTGATATTATACTATACTATAGTGATATTATATTATATTATACTTAAATTATATTATATTATACAAAGTGATATTATACTATACTATACTAAAGTGATATTATATTATATTATTCTAAAGTGATATTATATTATTCTAAAGTGATATTATACTATACTAAAGTGATATTATATTATTCTAAAGTGATATTATATTATATTATACTAAAGTGATATTATACTATATTATATTATATATTACATTATATTAATATCTTAGATTAATTCAAGCATACTATATTATGGGAAGATTTTTGTTGGAATGAACAGCCTGGTAACTTCTCTTTTCTCATTGACTTCAAAGCATTTTGCAGAAATGTTGAAATTTGGATGAAATCTTAAATTTTTTTTTTTTGGATGACATTTCAAGGAGATGAAAACTTTGTTTTTTTCTCATTCCAAAAGTGTTTTAATAAGCAGCAAAAAAATAAATAACTAGGAAGTGTTCCTTTATCAAAAGGTTACAGTTCAAGAAATCTGCTTCATTAGTCATCATCGTCATCGTCTAAAAATTTTCCTTGAGATGAATGTGAGGTATAATTTTCTTCAGTGTCATCTGATCCCTGAGGATGTTAGCAATTTTGAAAAAATGATATTCAATGGTTGAGCGGTTACCGTCTATTTTTTACCAAACCACCAACCAGACAAGAAAAGGGGGTAGAAGTGTAACCGAAGTCATGCAATGCTACTGTGCCAGTTGAAGAATTATTATTGCAGTCATAGCCAGGCTTCTGTATCCTGACACATCTATCCGACTTAAAGTCAACCTATCATTGGTGATGAGGGAACTTCTATAAAAAAAAATCTCCATCAGTTGTGGTTCAGTTGAATTTTCTGAACATTTGCAAACCTTCATAATTTGGAATTTTCAAACTAGAAGTCCTGATGAAGCCAATAGGAATCCAAGCTTTGCTCCAAAAAAGTGATGCAAAATTGTGATGAATGGTTTGGGAAGCTCCTGGCAACCCAATGTGACCAAAGGATGAGGCCCAAAAAATTGAGACCGATTTAGAAAAAGCAGCAGCAGCTACTAGCAGGCCTGGAAGACCTGAAAAAATAGCAGGGACATTAAGATAGAAGGGATGGACCTGGTGGGACACAAAGATAGAAGGGATGGACCTGGTGGGACACTAAGATAGAAGGGATGGACCTGGTGGGACACTAAGATAGAAGGGATGGACCTGGTGGGACACTAAGATAGAAGGGATGGACCTGGTGGGACACTAAGATAGAAGGGATGGACCTGGTGGGACATTAAGATAGAAGGGATAGACCTGGTGGGACATTAAGATAGAAGGGATGGACCTGGTGGGACATTAAGATAGAAGGGATGGACCTGGTGGGACATTAAGATAGAAGGGAAGGACCTGGTGGGACATTAAGATAAAAGGGAAGGACCTGGTGGGACATTAAGATAAAAGGGAAGGACCTGGGGAGACATTAAGATAAAAGGGAAGGACCTGGGGAGACATTAAGATAGAAGGGATGGACCTGGTGGAACATTAAGATAGAAGGGATGGACCTGGTGGGACATTAAGATAGAAGGGATGGACCTGGTGGGACATTAAGATAGAAGGGAAGGACCTGGTGGGACATTAAGATAGAAGGGAAGGACCTGGTGGGACATTAAGATAGAAGGGAAGGACCTGGTGGGACATTAAGATAGAAGGGATGGACCTGGTGGGACATTAAGATAGAAGGGATGGACCTGGTGGGACATTAAGATAGAAGGGATGGACCTGGTGGGACATTAAGATAGAAGGGATGGACCTGGTGGGACATTAAGATAGAAGGGATGGACCTGGTGGGACATTAAGATAGAAGGGAAGGACCTGGTGGGACATTAAGATAAAAGGGAAGGACCTGGTGAGACATTGAGATAAAAGGGAAGGACCTGGGGAGACATTAAGATAAAAGGGAAGGACCTGGGGAGACATTAAGATAGAAGGGATGGACCTGGTGGGACATTAAGATAGAAGGGAAGGACCTGGTGGGACATTAAGATAGAAGGGAAGGACCTGGTGGGACATTAAGATAGAAGGGAAGGACCTGGTGGGACATTAAGATAGAAGGGAAGGACCTGGTGGGACATTAAGATAGAAGGGAAGGACCTGGTGGGATATTAAGATAGAAGGGAAGGACCTGGTGGGACATTAAGATAGAAGGGAAGGACCTGGTGGGACATTAAGATAGAAGGGAAGGACCTGGTGGGATATTAAGATAGAAGGGAAGGACCTGGTGGCATTGGCGGGCTAGCTAAGGAGGTTCAGACAAGAGCCTGAGCCATTTGGGAAATTGACCCACCATAAATAACTTTGGATCTGTCTCCTGGGCATCCAAATTCATGAACTGTGGTCCAAATCAGACACCATCCAGGACCAACTGTGCCTGTCCCCAACCTGGGCAATTCTAACTAGACACATCAAAGAAAATACAAATGCATTGGTAGCCTATGAAAATATCATGTCAGAAGATCGGTAGATCCAGAGGTACGGGTTACTGATGTTCTTAAGTATAGCCAACAATGATTTTGGATAGAATACAAAGGTTACAACCCCATTGAGTTTATTTTGTGGTGTCTGTGTCCCGTTGGAGAAATTCCCCCTCTCTTCTTGTCCTAGAGACGCAACAAGAAGTCAGAGGAAATCTCTACAAATTGAGGGAAATTTCTCTTCTTAGTTGTTCCCAGAACAGATGGAACTGGAAGATTCCACCTCGCCTACTGCTCTGGTGACAACAGTAAAATTTTGTGTATTTTTTCCTCAAATTTAGTATTTTAAAAAGGAAAAGAAAAAAAAAAAAGAACAATTTTGGATTTCCCACCACAAAGGTCTATGAAAGAAATAGAGAAAGCGAATCTACCCAGCAGGGACACAAACATTAAAGTGGAACCCCTGGATTTCATCTCCCCTCCTCCCCCTCTCCCAGCCACCTATAACCATAACCATACTGGTAGTCAAAGCGCAAACTCAGGGAAATGAAAAAATTCACCTTTGCAGTGTCTCCCCCCTCCCCCCCAATCCCAGCTCTGAAAGGGTTAAATGCTCATTATGCCTAGAAGTTACTGTACAGGCATCTGTACTTAACGTACACCCCTCCGGACACAGAGGAACACCAATCGCTGTAGGGACCTCTGTGTGAGGTCTCGATCATGTGATCACTGATTGGCCAATCAGTGATCACATAAATAGTAGTAAGCAAGATGTCACTTCCTGACATCATTGGTTACTACTTGTGAAATCCGTGAATGATCACAGAGATCACATGGTACAAGGCTATTCACAACAGCCTTGTACCATGTGACAAGCTGTGACCAATCACAGCTCTCACAGTATTTCTCAATGGCTGAAAGAATGCAGCCAGAGAGGGGAAATGATTGCTTTTACAGCCTTTATGGGTGCAATCAGTGTAAAAAAAGAAACAAAAAATCTTCATTACCCCCCCAAAAGTAGTACAGTGTCACTATGGTGACACTGTACTGCTAGGGTGACAGTATGTTAAAAAAATATATAAATAAATAATAATATAAAAAAAAATAAAAATGTAAAACATTTTTTTAATTATAATTTTATGTTATAAGCTAATTTGGGTTATTTATTTATTTTTTACTAAAAAGATAGCTGAATACATTTTGGCCAATATTTATGAAGGAAAATTATTTATTTGCAAAATTTTATAGGAAAAACACTTTTTTTTTCAAAATGTTTGGACTTTTTCATTTATAGAGCAAAAAAAATAAAAATCCCAGAGGTGAATAAATACAACTAAAATAAAGTTTTATCTGTCTCAGAAAAATGCTAAAAAATTCATATGGGTACAGTGTTGCATGACCGCGCAATTGTCATTCAAAGTGTGACAGCGCTGAAAGCTGAAAATTGGCCTGGACGGGAAGGGGGGGAAAGTGTCCGGACTGGAAGGGTGGAAGTGTCCGGACAGGAAGGGGGTGAAAGTGTCCAGACAGGAAGGGTGAAAGTGTCCGGACAGGAAGGGTGAAAGTGTCCGGACTGGAAGGGGGTGAAAGTGTTCGGACAGGAAGGGGGTGAAAGTGTCCGGACTGGAAGGGGGTGAAAGTGTCCAGACTGGAAGGGGGTGGAAGTGTCCGGACAGGAAGGGGGTGAAAGTGTTCGGACAGGAAGGGGGTGAAAGTGTCCGGACTGGAAGGGGGTGAAAGTGTCCGGACTGGAAGGGGGTGAAAGTGTCCGGACTGGAAGGGGGGGAAAGTGTCCGGACTGGAAGGGGGGTGAAAGTGTCCGGACTGGAAGGGGGTGAAAGTGTCCGGACAGGAAGGGGGTGAAAGTGTCCGGACAGGAAGGGGGTGGAAGTTTCCGGACAGGAAGTGGTTAAAAGCTGTCACAGGTCATCAGTTTAGAGTGAATTATGGTCCTAGAATTATTCTTCTCACTCCGATGTTCCCACGATACCTCACATGTTTGGCCCAATTCATGTTAAGTACACATGCTTTCCCTACGCTGCACATTTGAATGGGGGTGAGTATGGGGTTGATGGTGGTGCTTTAAAAATGTTTATTTTTTTTTTTTGTATTTACTTTTTTATGCTTTATTTACCTTTTATTGTTATCACAAGGGGGCTAACAAGCTCCCTATGAAATAGCATTGGGCAGGTGACAGGTACCCTTTAGGGAGACATCAGGGGTCTATTAGACCCCCAATGTCTCCTCTTTCTTCCAGTGCAGCTAATCAAGTACAAATGATGCTTGATTAGCTGCATCCTTGAGGAACCAGGCAGTGACGGAATACATGCTGCTTCCAGGTTCATTAGGTTATGTGACTAACTGCAGTGCTGGAGGGACCCTGCTGGAGTGTGGACTAAGGTGAGTATTCTTTTTGTAATCCTTTGCCCCTAGACTAAACCAGCATTGGATTTAAAGTGGTTGTGAACCCTTACATATACCCGGTGAAGTGACTGGCCGTAGGTGATACACAGAGATGACACAAATCCTCTTTCATAAGTTGTACCTGTTTATCAAAACCATCTTTTGTGCAGAGCCCTGTAAAACTCAGAGAAGAAAATGATTTTTCACGGATTCACAAAGCAGGGGGTGGGGATCTGCAGTTACACACTGTACAAGAGCTCTGAGAGCTGATTGGAAGAAAGGGACACACACCCCCATTCTCGCAGCACACAGGAACTGAGCTGAGGCTGTCAGTCACAGGCTGTGTGCTGGAGCTCCCTCCCCCGTCGTCTTTGATCTCTTGGTGTCAGGAAAATTTGTCAGAAGTGATTCATGCTGATGACAGAGGAACTAGCCAGCAGAGAGAAACGACACTTAGTGCTTTGGAGAGAGGTGAATAAACCTGATAAAAATATGCGCTTTGTTCAGATTTCATGCCTGAGGTTTGCAACCACTGTAATTGTTTTCCTGGAGTTGGGTTTAAATAATACATTTTTATGGAGATCTATACATCAATCGAAAGGGGCAACTGAGGGGAGAGAGATTTGTTTCCAACAGTGCCCCTCAGCAATTTTTAAATAGATGTCACTAAATTAATTTCTGGGACCCAGACAGACTTTAATAGGTGATATCCTCCATTCTGATTAAAGTATTGATGTAATTATCCAAAGGCTGTAAACTTCCAAAATGTGAACCAGTTTATACTTTACTATCATCAGAGATTCCATATACAGTATACAGTACGTGTGTATATATATATATTGCCAAAGGTATTGGCCCCGCCCTCCAAATCACTGGATTCAGGTGTTCCAATCCCCTCCATGGCCACAGGGGTATAAAATCATCACCTAGGCATGCAGACTGCTTCTACAAACATTGGTGAAAGAATGGGTTGCTCTCAGGAGCTCAGTGACTCCAAGCGTGGTCCCGTGATAGGTGGCCACCTGGGCAATAAGTCCATCCGTGACATTTCCTGGCTACTAAATATTCCACGCTCAACTGTTAGTGGGATTATAACAAAGTGGAAGCAACTGGGAACAACAGCGACTCAGCCACCAAGTGGTAGGCCACATCACATGACAGAGCGGGGTCAGCGGGGAAGTCGCCAACTGTCTGCAGAGTCAATAGCTAAAGACCTCCAAACTTGGTGTGGCCTTCAGATGAGCCCAACAACAGTGCGTAGAGAGCTTCATGGAATGGGTTTCCATGGCCAAGCAGCTGCATCCAAGCCTTACATCACCAAATGCAATGCAAAGTGTCGGATGCCATGGTGTAAAGCACGCCACCACTGGACTCTAGAGCAGTGGAGATGTGTTCTCTGGAATGACCAATCACGCTTCTGTCTGGCAATCCGATGGATATATCTGGGTTTTGCAGTTGCCAGGAGAAAAGTACTTGCTTGACTGCATTGTGCCAAGTGTACTGTTTGGTGGAGGGGGGATTATGGTGTGGGGTTGTTTTTCAGGGGTTGGGCTTGGCCCCCTAGTTCCAGTGAAGGGAACTCTTAAGGCGTCAGCATACCAAGACATTTTGGAAAATTTCATGCTCGCAACTTTGTGGGAAGAGTTTGGGGATGGTCCCTTCCTGTTCCAACATGACTGCGCACCAGTGCACAAAGCAAGGTCCATAAAGACATGGAGCCAGTTTGGGGTGGAGGAACTTGACTGTCCTGCACAGAGTCCTGACCTCAACCCCATAGAACACCTTTGGGATGAATTAGAGTGGAGACTGTGAGCCAGGCCTCCTCCCCCGACATCAGTGCCTGACCTCACAAATGTGCTTCTGGGAATGGTCCAACCTTCCCATAGACACCCTCCTAAACCTTGTGGACGGCCTTCCCAGAAGAGTTGAAGAGTTATAGCTGCAAAGGGCGGGGCCAACTCAATATTGAAACCTATGGACTAAGACTGGGAGGCCATTGAAGGTCATGTGTGTGGAAAGGCAGGCCAACCAATACTTTTGGCAACATTGTGTGTATGTATATATATAAATTGTCATAACTAACTATATGTATATTTGTTTACTATATATATATATATATATATATATATATTGTGGGGTTAGCTCAGGTGGGGGATCTCCTTCCCTGGGACAAAGGTAGACCGCACAGCAGGCTTTCGTCAAAATCTGACTGGTTGTCAGTTTTATTAAAAAGGTTTGCAAGAAATATCAAAATAAACAAAACATCAAAATAAACCCTTGCCATCCAGGCACTAACTAAACAGGAGATGATTCCTCTCTCAGAGGTGAAGGGCTTCTCCCTGTCACCAAAACAAAATAACAGCAAACCTTTTCTTGTAGGTATAGTCTATACACACAGCTCTCTCAGAACACCTCTCTGAGTCCCAGGCCACGAGCCACTCCTTGCTCCAGCCCTGCCCTTTTTGTATCACCTGTTGGTGGTCATTAGTGGAGTTCAAACTCTGGTTCGGAACCACCTCTGCCATTGTGGCCCCGAAAACCCGGAGTGGACTCCACCTTACACCTCACAGTATGACCTCATGCGAGGTGACACATATCTTCCATCCATCACTTTGCCGTTCATACGGTCACATATCCCCCCCTCTGCTCAAGCCCCTGCGGCTGAGCAGCTGTCCCAACCAGGCAATGGACCCGGGAAAGGGCATCTACATTACTTTGCAGTTTCCCTGCTCTGTGTTCCACTGTGAATTTGAACACTTGTAGCGCGAGAAACCACCTTTTCACTCAACTGTTTTTCTCCTTATTATCACACATCCATTTGAGCGGGGCATGATCAGTAACCAACTTGAACGGTCTTCCTAACAGGTAATATTTCAGGGCCTCCAAGGCCCATTTGATGGCCAAACATTCCTTCTCCACAATGGCATAGTTTCTCTCATGTTTGTTGAGTTTTCTACTTAGGTAGACCACAGGGTGCTCCTCCCCATCTCTGATTTGGGACAGTACCGCACCTAGTCCCACGTCAGAGGCATCAGTCTGTACCACAAACTCTGTTGTGAAATCTGGAGTCACAAGCACAGGTTGGGCACAGAGAGCTTGTTTCAGCCTTTGAAATGCGGTCTCCGCCTCGGGATTCCACTTAATCATGACCGACCCCCTACCTGACAGATCTGTCAGTGGGGCTGCAATGGTGGCAAAATTGGGGATAAACCGCCTGTAGTATCCTGTGATCCCAAGAAATGCCCGGACTTGCTTTTTATTTACAGGTTGGGGCCACTTTTGAATTGCCTCAATTTTATTGATCTGAGGCCTAATGAGACCTCGACCAATGATGTAGCCAAGATATTTGGCCTCCTCTAAGCCTATGGCACACTTTCTGGGGTTGGCGGTAAGACCTGCTTCCCTCAGCGAATCTACTACCGCTTGCAAGCGGGACAAATGAGACTCCCAGTCTGGACTGTGGATGACGACATCGTCCAAATAGGCAGCTGCATATTGGCGATGTGGTCTCAATGTCTTGTCCATCATTCGTTGGAATGATGCAGGAGCCCCATGCAAACCAAACGGCATCCGCTTATACTGAAAGGACCCCTCGGGGGTAGAGAATGCCGTCTTTTCTTTTGCAGCTTCCGTTAAAGGAATCTGCCAATAGCCTTTGGTTAAATCTAAGGTGGTTATGTACCGAGCCGTTCCCAACCTGTCAATGAGCTCATCCACCCGAGGCATCGGGTACGCATCAAATTTAGACACACTGTTCAGTTTTCTGAAATCATTACAGAAACGAATAGTTCCATCGGGTTTTGGGACCAACACTATGGGACTCGACCACTCACTGTGAGATTCCTCAATCACTCCCAACTCTAACATGTCCTTTATTTCCTTTGCCACCGCCTCCCACCTGGCCTCGGGTATTCTATAGGGCTTGACATTTACGCGGACCCCGGGCTGGGTAACTATGTCATGCTGTATGACCGTCGTCAGTCCAGGTAGGTGGGAGAAGAAATCTCCATTTTTCCTCACAAACTCCTTAACATCATTTTGTTGGGCTACTGACAAGGTTTCCGTTATAGGTACCTGAGGGGCCACGGGAACCACGTCCTTTTGGGGGCTTGGTACTGCCAACAAACTTTCCCTGTCTTTCCAAGGTTTTAAGAGATTAACATGATAGATTTGTTCGGGTTTCCTTTTTCCTGGCTGGTAAACTTTATAATTTACTTCCCCCACTTTCTCCCTAATTTCAAAGGGACCTTGCCACTTTGCGAGGAATTTACTTTCCACGGTGGGGACTAGCACCAGCACTCTATCGCCAGGGTTGAAGGTACTGGGCTTGCTCCATGTGTTCCCGAACAAGTGGCATGACAGCTGCGATTCTATCCTGCATCTGTGAGATATGCTCGATGACACTTCTATAGGGCGTGGACTCTGTCTCCCAGGTTTCTTTTGCAACATCTAGCAATCCCCTGGGATGTCTACCATACAGTAATTCAAAAGGTGAATATCCTGTAGATGCCTGAGGTACTTCTCGTATAGCAAACATGAGATATGGTAGCAAAAAAACCCAATTTCTCCCATCTTTGTCCACCACCTTTTTTAACATATTCTTAAGGGTCTTGTTAAACCTTTCCACAAGCCCATCGGTTTGGGGGTGGTAGACCGAGGTACGGAGATGGGAGATTTTGAACAATTTGCATAACTCTTTCATAACTCTAGACATAAATGGCGTGCCCTGATCCGTTAATACCTCCTTTGGAATACCTACACGACTAAACACCCGGACAAGCTCTTTGGCGATATTTTTAGCGGAGGTATTACGCAAGGGGATGGCTTCAGGATACCGGGTGGCATAGTCAAGTATAACCAGTATGTGCTGATGGCCCCGGGCAGACTTTACTACTGGACCCACTAGGTCCATGCCCACTCTTTCAAACGGTACTTCAATTATGGGTAGAGGTACTAGCGGACTGCGAAAATGGGGTGAGGGCGCAGAATATTGACATTCCGGGCATGACTCACAATGCGCTTTGACGTCTCCATGTAAGCCTGGCCAAAAGAATCTCTGGGTTATTCTCTCCTTTGTTTCCTCTACACCCAGGTGTCCACCCATTATATGCCCATGGGCTAAATCCAGTACCATCCGGCGAAAGGGTTTGGGGACCACTAACTGTTCTACCACCTCCTCCCCTTGCTTTACCACTTGATAGAGCAAGTTATTGTTAAGAGCCATGTAGGGAAAAGACACCGCTACATTATTTTCCACTGGTTCCCCATCAATCATTTTAATGTTTTCACGGGCTCTATTAAGTGTCGAATCTTTCAGTTGTTCCGTACAAAAATCCTCTTTTCTGACCTCTAGGTCAGGCACCGCATTCTGTCCACTCTCACTAGAGCCAGCGATCAACTCTTGTTCTATATCCTCAATGTCTGGGGTTGGATCCAACTCCTCCTGCTCCCCAGCCATTAGAGAGAAAGGGAAAAGATCTACGCCTTCCTCGGACACACCCACAGTTTCCACTTCCACTCGGCAGTCAAAGGGGTCAGGAGTGAGTTCAGGAGTTTTCGGCGTTTCCCCAGCAGGGGGAGCTCGGTCTTCCTGACTCCCCTCCTTATCCCATAACTTACAGAAATGGGGAAAATCTCTCCCCAGTATGGCTTCATGAAGCAGAGAGGGCACCACCCCCACAGAATGGGTCACAGGGCCCCAGGGAGTACCAATCTCCACCAGAGCAGTCTGGTAATTACGTGTATCACCATGAATACAAATAACCCCAATCGTGCTAGGGTGTAAGCTTGCAGGGTTTACCAAATCACTCTTAACTAAGGTCACCACACTACCCGAGTCTAGCAGAGCAGTTACTGGCTTTTCATCAATGGCAATCACACACATTTGCTTTTCCATGCGTTTCTGACATGCTGCAGTACATACCACCTGTGCAAAAAGAGACATGCGTTTTCCTAAATAAGCATTTCACATTGCATAAGTTCATCATTTAAAGGACAGTTTGCAGCAATATGACCTAACGCATGACACCGATAACATTTGATATGTTCAGTACCTAAACCTCTAAATGGCTTTGGGGACCTTCCTGACCTATTTGGCCAATCTCTAGGTCCTAAGCCTACAGTCTCATTATCTGACACAATAGTCTTATCGTTTTTTTCTGAGCCGTTGGCCCATGGAACAGTCTTACCGGAACTTCCGGATAGTTTTCCACCCCTAGTGATATTGGGGTACGGCCCAGGTGAATGAAAAAAGTCCTCAGCGGCTGCATATCTCTCCACCAGGTCCACCAGCTCGTTTGCAGATTTAGGGTCTCCACGGCCGACCCACTTCCTCAAAGTGGCAGGGAGTTCACGCAAATATTGGTCCCTGACCACACGCTCCACAATCTGAGGGCCTGACAATACCTCTGGCTGGAGCCACTTTTTGGAGAGATGTATCAAATCAAACATCTGAGATCTGGGTGGTTTGTCAGCCCTGTAATGCCACTGATGCACCCGCTGAGCCCGGACTGCAATGGTGACACCCAGGCGTGCAAGGACCTCAGCCTTCAGTTTCTCATAGTCCTGGGCATCCCCTGGTTCCAGGTCATAATAGGCTTTTTGGGATTCACCTGTCAAAAATGGTGCAAGCAGTCCTGCCCATTGCTCCTTTTTCCATCCTTCCCGAACAGCAACCCTTTCAAAAGTTGTGAGATAGGCCTCCACATCATCTGCAGGTGTCATCTTCTGCAAAACATAGCTGGCCCGTGCCATTTTCTGCTCCACTGGCAGCGGATCTGCAGATTCCTTCTTTAATTCTAATAGGTGTTGGGCCACCTGCTTAAGGAGCTCTCGGTCTGCTTCTTGGGCTTCATGTTGTGCCTTTTGGGCTTCCGCAAACTGGCGATTTGTCTCCCGTTGTACTGCATTGGCCTGCAGTAAGGCTCTTATTATTTCCTCCATCTTCCCACTTGCTCAGGAAGGTGCCCGCATCCTCCACCATATGTGGGGTTAGCTCAGGTGGGGGATCTCCTTCCCTGGGAAAAAGGTAGACCGCACAGCAGGCTTTCGTCAAAATCTGACTGGTTGTCAGTTTTATTTAAAAAGGTTTGCAGAAAATATCAAAATAAACAAAACATCAAAATAAACCCTTGCCATCCAGGCACTATCTAAACAGAAGACGTTTCCTCTCTCAGAGGTGAAGGGCTTCTCCCTGTCACCAAAACAAAATAACAGGAAACCTTTTCTTGTAGGTATAGTACACACACAGCTCTCTCAGAATACCTCTCTGAGTCCCAGGCCACGAGCGACTCCTTGCTCCAGCTCTGCCCTTTTTGTATCACCTGTTGGTGGTCATTAGTGGAGTTCAAACTCTGGTTCGGAACCACCTCTGCCATTGTGGCCCCGAAAACCCGGAGTGGACTCCACCTTACACCACACAGTATGACCTCATGCGAGGTGACACATATCTTCCATCCATCACTTTGCCGTTCATACTGTCACAATATATATATATGTATGTGTGTATGTATATATATATATATATATATATGCTTAAAATATAGTATATATACAGTATAGATAGATTGATAAATACACATGCATCCACACTGTGACAAAGGGTTGTGAATGGTCCCAGGGGTAATTATGGAAAGGTGTTTTTCACCTAAATTGTGGTGGTTTTTAGGGACCAAACCAAATATTCCTGCTTAAAGTGTCATTAAACCCTCATCATTAAGAAAAATCAATAAATGCTGTATTACATGCTGTTCATACTCAGTCACTATGGCATTCATTTTCTGTATTCTGCAAAAAACTTCTCCTTTGACTGTCCTATGAGGCTGCATGACCCCTGACTCTCTGTCTTGACAACGCTGATTGGCCCTGTGCTGATCACATGCACTCTTTCAAGAAAAATTTTTTTCTAGCAATACACACCAAACTGAGCACGTGCAGCTTGTTCCCGAGGCTCTGCACTATCAGCAGATGGATTGGGGACAGCAGAAGAAGGGGAGGATCAGAGAACACAGGATCAAACAGCTTTTTAACACAATGTGGAGGAATAACCCTTTAGGTTTCACAGTGAGCAGGGGCGGACTGATAACTCATGGGGCCCCCGGACAATAGGGGATCATGGGGCCCCTGTGTCCTCACCCACACACAAAAAAGCCTATGAAAAAGCCAATGAAAGGTACCAGGAGCATCTCATGGGGTCCCTACTGACCCCGAACCCTCGGGCAATGCCCAAGTGTTCGAATGGTCAGTCTGACAGTGAGTATATCAAGCATGCTTTACTGCGTATACAGACTGATTGTGCTGTGGTGGGTTTAGTAACACTTAAATTGAGTTAATTTTAAGTTAATTTAGTTCATTTTAGTTAAGTGAAAGTGTTAATATATTTTCATGCCCCTAAAAAATGATACTGTCACTTCTGGGAACATATTTGTGTAGACAGTTGCTGTAATGCGCTATTCCATGGATGTTCTCATGGGCTTTGTGTTGGGCCTCCACATGCATAGACTGAGCATCTACAGTATGACAGTTGATCTTTACAATGAAAATGCAGCAGATCTCAGTGTAAGTCAGCGCAGTATACTATTTTTGTCACATTTATGCTCCCCCCTTCCGGACCGTCACCCTCGTGATCCGAGCAAAAATCCTTCTCGCTCCTCGCAACTCCCAGGACAGCAGTAGGCTCACGCTCCATGTATTTTTACTTGCGTCCTAAACCTGCCCTTGTCATTGGCCTGGCAGCGTCCCCAGCCGTCTGAAAGGATTTCACTTACAGAAAAAAAGAACATAACGTCCCGTCTGCACATTTTATTTCATTATTTTTTTTTTACTTCCGAATGATTTTCGCTAATTGTGTTGCAAGTGTTTTGTCCCTGCGACTTGTGCAGTAGATATCGTAAGCAGCCAAGTTGAAAATGCGAAACCTTACCCATCGGGTCTCAGGGCCACACCAATGTTCCGCAGATTGGATTTCTGACCTGATTGTTTGGCTCCTTTTATGATGTAATGATCTGCTATTTCAAGCAGCGTGTTAGGGATTAACTCCAGTTTGTAATAAAATGAAAAAAATAATAAGCCCAGCATGTGTAAAAAAGAAAAATATCAGCTTTTCCTGCCATACTTACCTCCTCTCCAGTGCTGTGACTTGCAGACTTTAGTGATGGTCAGGTTCCAGGGTGAGGGAGGCCCATTGCCATTCAACTCTCTTCTTGTGGGCCCATTGAATCAAAGACATAACACCTGAGGGTACGTCCAGGGGCGGACTGACCATTTGGAAACTCGGGCACTGCCCGAGGGCCCGGGGTCAGTAGGGGGCCCCATGAGATGCCCCTGGTACCTTTTTCATAGGCTTTTTTGAGTTTGGGCAAGGACACAGGGGCCCCATGATCCCCTATTGCCCAGGGGCCCCATGAGTTGTCAGTCCGCCCCTGGGTACGCCATCAAGCCATCCTGCGCTAACAGAGCAATGCTCCATAGAGTGGGGGCTCTGAAAAATTTGTAGCGTTAGGAACTGCAGAATACTGGGGTGCCGTGAAGTGGCTCTGCAACTTACACTTGTGTTTGCAAATGTGTGCTAACTAAACCCCTGTTTTTACCGCATACTGTTAGACAAGCTAATTTGGTTTGTTTGAAAGTTGGTTGGTAAGCTGAGATGGGAATTTTTCTCTTTTATTGTTTGACATGCGTCGCCCTTCCTTGTGCTCCTTGCTGTGAAGGGCAGTTATAGACTGGGGCAGTGGCCATTTTTTGTAATGCTCCATAGAGTGCCATGTCTTTATGTAGCCCCAAGAGAGGAGGGTAAAAATATAAGAACCCAAATAAAAACCGAGGCCCAAACATTCTATTTTTTGGGGTACTAAGAACCCTTTATTAAGGCAGACCTTAGACCCTCCTTGAAAAAGGGGTCTTAGGACCCCAGGAATGGACCTCAGGTCTTTCTTGACAGTGTAGTCTTAGTACCCCAGAATGGACCTCAGGTCCTCCTTGACAAAGGCGTCTTAGTACCTCAAAATGGAGCTCAGGTCCTTCTTGAAAGAGGGGTCTTAGTACCCCAGAATGGACCTCAGGTCCTTCTTGACAGAGGGTTCTTAGTACCCCAGAATGGACCTCAGGTCCTTCTTGACAGAGGGGTCTTAGTACCCCAAAATGGGATTCAGGTCTTCCTTGACAAAGGGGTCTTAATACTTTGAATGGACCTCAAATCCTTTTTGACAAAGATGTCAGCACCCCAAAATGAAGCTCAGGTTCTCCTTGACAAAGGGGTCTTAATACCCAGAAGTGGACCTTAGGTCCTCCTTGATGAAGGGGTCTTAGTACCCCAGAATGGACCTGAGGTCCTTCTTGACAGAGGGGTCTTAGTATCCCAAAATGGGACTCAGGTCTTCCTTGACAAAGGGGCCTTAATACCCAGAAGTGGACCTTAGGTCCTCTTTGATGAAGGGATCTTAGTACCCATGCATGGACCAGGTCATCCTTGACAAAATGGTCTTAGTAGCCTGAAATGATGGATGTTTGGGCTCCAACTTTGTCACGTTGATTTACTTTTTGGGCATCATCTTTGATATGCTCATTACTGTACTCTGTATCTGATATGTTCTTTGATGATGTTTTGTATCTCATTCTTCACTGTTGCTGTGTATACAAACTGTATAATTTATGTATGTTTATTATCCATGAATAATTTTTTACAATGCAGAACTTATTTGGTGCAGCTAAACCTGGTGTTGCCAACCTTGGAGAGGTGGGGATATACCTGAACAACACGGGGGAGACCAAATACCCCCAGGGAGAAGCACCCTTTTTAACTTGGCTAGGCCCCATTCAAAAAGAATGTTTGAAGAAAAACTTAGAAATTATAAAAATACAAATGTCACTGTAAAAATATACACTAAACTGATCTTTCCTTTTTAGTTTGGACTGGCTGGTTGGATTGAATTCTGGATTTGCTGACTGGGTTGAGTTCTGGCCTTGCTCACTGGGTTGAAATTTGGTCTTGTTGGCTGGGTTGAGTTCTGGCCATCCTGGCTGGGTTGAAGTTTGGCCTTGTTGGCTCAGTTGAATTTTGACCTTTCTTGTTGGGTTGAGTTTTGATGTTTCTGGCTGGGTTGAGTTCTGGCCTGGCTGGTTGGGTTGAATTCTGGCCTGGCTGGTTGGGATGAATTCTGGCCTGGCTGGTTGAGTTGAGTTCTGGCCTGGCTGGCTGGGTTGAGTTCTGGCCTGGCTGGCTGAGTTGAGTTCTGGCCTGGATAGCTGAGTTGAGTTCTGGCTTGGTTGGCTGGGTTGAATTCTGGCCTGGTTGGCTGGGTTGAATTCTGGCCTGGCTGGCTGAGTTGAGCTCTGGCCTGGCTGGCTGAGTTGAACTCTAACCTGGCTGGGTTGTGTTGTGGCCTTTCTGTTTGGGTTGAGTTCTGGCCACACTTGCTGGGTTGAGTTCTGGCCACACTTGTTGGGTTGAGTTCTGGCCACACTTGTTGGGTTGAGTTCTGGCCACACTTGCTGAGTTGAGTTCTGGCCATTCTGGCTGGGTTGAGTTCTGACCTGGCTGGTTGGATTGCGTGGACTACATGCGCTGACGCTGCTCCCCACAATCCTCCTTGCTTCTGTGTCACATAAAGGCACCTGGGATGAACGCGAGAGTAGAATTGCGGGAAGCAGTTCCAATACAAGTAGTAGGAACCAGGGGCGGAATAACCATTCCAGCACTCGGGTGCTGCCCAAGGGCCCGGGGTCAATAGGAGGCCCCATGAGATGCCCCTGGTACCTTCCATAGGCTGTTTTGGGTGTGGTTTGAGTGTGGGCAATGACACAGGGGCCCCATGATCCCCTATTGCCCGGGGGCCACATGAGTTGCCAGTCTGCCCTGGTAGGAACATCTTTGCAGCCACTTCCATGCACCACTCTGTATATACAGAGGGGATGCATTTCTGAGGAGTGTCAGCACAGTGGGGACACAATTTAATTGTCTCATGGCCGCGATAAAGCAGTGCCTGGGATGCATGCCTAAGAAGGATTGTTGGGAGCAGTGCCAGCATAAGTAGCAGTAATAATTTACAACCACTTCCCTGCAACTCTTCATATAAGGAGGGAAGCATCTCTCAGAAGGGTCAGTATGACAAAATCTAATTGTCTAATGCCCATGATCAACAGGTTGCCGACCCTCAGTCTAAACTGTAGTGAGTGTGCCCACTTTATCTAGTATATACACTTTATATTGTTGTCATAGTGGTTTGGTGGGAGGGCCCCCCCCCCGAGCAACATTATCACCCTAAAGTAGGACTACAGAACACCTTTATCTTTAATATAGGGAGAGGGTGTTTTGTAGTCTACAAGGGTGCCTAAGAATAATGCAACTGACAACAGTCAGCAAGACTGTTACCTAAGGACTGTAAAGCTACAATATATGACATTTATTATTATTATTATTATTATTATTATACAGGATTTATAGAGTTGCTCAGCGCTTTACAATATAAAGGGAGACAATACAGCAACAATACAGTTCAATACAAGAGGGTTAGGAGGGCCCTGATCCTCAGAGCTTACAATCTAAGAGGGAGGGGCTGGTGGTACAAAGGTAATAACTGTAGGGATGGGCTGGTAGGAGGAATAGAAGATTCCATTATTAGCTGAGGGCAGGATAGGCTTCCCTGAAGAGAGAGATTTTCAGAGATCGCCTAAAAGTGAGCAGAATAGGCGATAGTCTGATAAATTGGGGTAGAGAGTTCCAGAGGATGTGGGAGGCTCTGGAGAAGTCCTGGAGATGAGCATGGGAGGAGGAGACAAGGGAGCTAGAGAGCAGAAGATTTTGCGAGGAGCGGAGAGGATGGTTTGGGTGATATTTGGAGACAAGATTGGTGATGTAATTTGGGGCAGAGTTATAAATGGCTTTATATGTTATTATTAAAGTGGGTGACACTGAGTGGAGGCCAGTGGAGGGATTGGCAGAGAGAGGTGGAGGACATTGAGTGAAGGCCAGTGGAGGGATGGGCAGAGAGAGGTGGAAGACACTGAGTGGAGGCCAGTGGAGGGATTGGCAGAGAGCGGTGGAGGACACTGAGTGGAGGCCAGAGGAGGGATTGGCAGAGAAGGGTGGAGGACACTTAATGGAAAGCCAGTGGAGGGATTGGCAGAGAGGGGTGGAGGACACTGAGTGGAGGCCAGTGCAGCGATGGGCAGAGAGGAGTGGAGGACACTGAGTGGAGGCCAGTGCAGGGATGGGCAGAGAGGGGTGGAGGACACTGAGTGGAGGCCAGTGCAGGGATGGACAGAGAGGGGTGGAGGACACTGAGTGGAGGCCAGTGCAGGGATTGGCAGAGAGGGGTGGAGGACACTGAGTGGAGGCCAGTGGAGGGATTGGCAGAGAGGGATGGAGGACACTGAGTGGAGGCCAGTGCAGGGATGGACAGAGAGGGGTGGAGGACACTGAGTGGAGGCCAGTGCAGGGATTGGCAGAGAGGGGTGGAGGACACTGAGTGGAGGCCAGTGGAGGGATTGGCAGAGAGGGGTGGAGGACACTGAGTGGAGGCCAGTGGAGGGATTGGCAGAGAGGGGTGGAGGACACTGAGTGGAGGCCAGTGGAGGGATTGGCAGAGAGGAGTGGCAGATACAGAACGGTTAGTGAGGTGGATGAGTCTGGCAGCAGCATTCATGATAGACTGAAGAGGGGATAGCCTGCGATGAGGTCGGCCAATGAGGAGGGAGTTACAATAGTCAAGGTGAGAGATAACAAGGGAGTGAATGAGTTGCTTAGCAGTTTCCGAGGTTAGGAACGGGCGTATCTTGGAGATGTTGCGGAGGTGACGTCTACAAGATTTGGACAGTGATTGAATTTGGGGCTGACATTTTTGTTCTTTCACTGGTCTCGGAGGACCTGACAGGTTTGGTGTTATTGGTACAATATTGGACACTTTCATTAGAGCTTTTTCTGTTGGTTGTACTCACCTTTTTCTTGTGGTGTGATAGACTGAATTCTAGTCACAAAAAATACAGCCTTTGACACTGACACAGGTGCTCTTTAAAAATCATATGTTTCGGTTCACTGAGGTTTGGAGCCTGCAGATGGCAAGACGGTTAAAGAGCGAGACGTAAGCACATGGAATAATCATCAAGTATAATGTGTTCCTAATGAGGATCCCAGACTGCGAGAGGGGAGAGAGCAGATTACTCAATGTTTTAAATACGCTTGTAATGAGGTTAGGCTTTAACTCCTGCTGCCGCACATGCCGACCGCATGCAAACTGATACTTTGTTTCTGGATTCTGAAACTGTCTGATGAGAAAAACAGGAGGGATTCTGGTAGCCTGAAAAGCAATTCTGCAAAAAAAATCGGGTTACTTTGTAATTTACATTAGGTACAATACTCCATTTAAAGTCTAACTTCAATTTTGTTGAGAAAAAAAAACAATCCCGTCTGGGTGGTCAATGTACATTGCAGGTATTTTAATAAACATTGTAGCTCTGAAGAAACAGCTGTTTGTTCTACTTTCCAGACTGATTCGAAATGGAAGGGTCTGGTTCATTATAACCACCTGGTGCACGCTCGGTGTTCTAATGAGGATAGTTACAGAGTCTGCATCCCATTAGAAATAGTTAACCCTTAGGGAATATCTCACAAAAATGAAATTCCTATTGCAGGGGGTGCCTTAAATTTGACTTGTATCTTAGTGTAGACATCTGAAAAAATGAGTGCTCCAATCAGAAATGTACAATTCTGCACTTATTTGTGTAAATCTATGCAAATGTTTGGGGCTTCTGCACAGCAAATATTTTAGGAAAGACCCCCATGGGTTGAGTAAGAATACACATTCCTCGTGTATTTATACAATATTTTCTTTAATTCATGCCCTTTGACATTAAAACAATTTTAATTACCCTTTAATATTGGAATTGTGCTGGTTTTTCACATGGGAAGTGTTGTGTCTGTCAAGGGCATAGATAAGGAGGGGGATCAGGGGGTCTAAACTCTCCCCCAGAGCATCCATGGTGCAGTGCAGAAGCTATTACTGACAGCAGTGCTGGGCACTCATAGCAGTAGTTGCTCCGCAGCCTGTGAATTCAAAGCAAGGGAGTCTTTTCTTCCCCGGCTTCAGTCACATGACTCAACCCAAGTGAGGACATCCCATGCTCTGATCTACCCTGGTCTGGTAAGTGTGTTTTATGGAGGGGGAGAGCTGTAGAGATGGAACAGAACTGTACTGGCGGAAGGGGGTGGGAGAGAGCTTTACTGTGTGGGAACTGTAATGAGGGGGAGAGCCGTACTGGGGGAGGGGGACTTTAAGGAGGGGAGAGCTGCGCTGGGGAAAGGGGGAGAGAGCTTTACTTGTGAGGGGGAGAGACTGTACTGAGAGGGGAGAGCTGTACTTGGCGTGAAGGGAAAATCTGTACTATGGGGTGGAGAGCTGCACTAGGGGGAGGGATAGCTATACTGATGGGGGGGAGCTGTACTTGAGAGAGAGGGGGAGCTGTCCTGGGGGAAGAATTGTGTTGTGGGAAGGAGTCTGTACTTGTGGGAGGGTGAAGATCTGTATTGGGGTAAATTATGGCTTGCATGGGAATTAACTTTTCGTTGTACTCTGTCTATGCTCTCCTGATCCCGGAACTCTACCTTACTTACTCCTGACCAGGGGTGGACTGACAACTCATGGGGCCCCCGGGCAATAGGGGATCATGGGGCCCCTGTGTCCTTGCCCAAACTCAAAAAAGCCTATGAAAAAGGAACCAGGGGCATCTCATGGGGCCCCCTACTGACCCCGGGCCCTCGGGCATTGCCCGAGTTTCCAAATTGTCAGTCCGCCCCTGCTCCTGACCCCTGTACTTTGTGTCTTACACACTCCTGACCTCTGCATTCTGTGCAATACTTACTCCAGACCCCTGCTATCTGTACATTATCTACACTTGTCCTCTGTGCTGTACTCTAGGTGTACTCTAGGTGATGTGCACTCCTGTCCCCTGTACTCTAGGTGTTGTGCACTCCTGTCCGCTGTACTCTAGGTGATGTGCACTCCTGTCCCCTGTACCCTAGGTGTCGTGCACTCCTGTCCCTGTACTCTAGGTGATGTGTACTCCTGTCCCCTGTACTCTAGGTGTTGTGTACTCCTGTCCCCTGTACTCTAGCTGTCATGCACTCCTGTCCCCTGTACTCTAGGTGTTGTGCACTCCTGTCCGCTGTACTCTAGGTGATGTGCACTCCTGTCCGCTGTACTCTAGGTGATGTGCACTCCTGTCCGCTGTACTCTAGGTGATGTGCACTCCTGTCCCCTGTACCCTAGGTGTCGTGCACTCCTGTCCCTGTACTCTAGGTGATGTGCACTCCTGTCCCCTGTACTCTAGGTGATGTGTACTCCTGTCCCCTGTACTCTAGGTGATGTGCACTCCTGTCCCCTGTACTCTAGGTGTTGTGTACTCCTGTACCCTGTACCCGTACCCTAGGTGTCATGCACTCCTGTCCCCTGTACCCTAGGTGTTGTGCACTCCTGTCCCCTGTACTCTAGGTGATGTGTACTCCAGTCCCCTGTACTCTAGGTGTCGTGCACTCCTGTCCCCTGTACCCTAGGTGTTGTGCACTCCTGTACCCTGTACTCTAGGTGATGTGTACTCCAGTCCCCTGTACTCTAGGTGTCATGCACTCCTGTCCCCTGTACCCTAGGTGTTGTGTACTCCAGTCCCCTGTACTCTAGGTGTCGTGCACTCCTGTCCCCTGTACCCTAGGTGTCGTGCACTCCTGTACCCTGTACCCTAGGTGTTGTGCACTCCTGTACCCTGTACTCTAGGTGATGTGTACTCCTGTCCCCTGTACTCTAGGTGTCATGCACTCCCGTCCCCTGTACTCTAGGTGTCGTGTACTCCCGTCCCCTGTACTCTAGGTGTCGTGTACTCCCGTCCCCTGTACTCTAGGTGTCGTGCACTCCTGTCTCCTGTACTCTAGGTGATGTGTACTCCTGTCCCCTGTACTCTAGGTGATGTGTACTCCTGTCCCCTGTACTCTAGGTGATGTGTACTCCTGTCCCCTGTACCCTAGGTGATGTGCACTCCTGTCCCCTGTACTCTAGGTGTCATGCACTCCTGTCCCCTGTACTATAGGTGTCGTGCACTCCTGTCCCCTGTACCCTAGGTGATGTGCATTCCTGTCCCCTGTACTCTAGGTGTCATGCACTCCTGTCCCCTGTACTCTAGGTGTCATGCACTCCTGTCCCCTGTACTCTAGGTGTCATGCACTCCTGTCCCCTGTACTCTAGGTGTCATGCACTCCTGTCCCCTGTACTCTAGGTGTCATGCACTCCTGTCCCCTGTACTCTAGGTGTCATGCACTCCTGTCCCCTGTACTCTAGGTGTCATGCACTCCTGTCCCCTGTACTCTGGGTGATGTGCACTCCTGTCCCCTGTACTCTGGGTGATGTGCACTCCTGTCCCCTGTACTGTAGGTGTCATGCACTCCTGTCCCCTGTACTGTAGGTGTCATGCACTCCTGTCCCCTGTACTCTAGGTGATGTGCACTCCTGTCCCCTGTACTCTAGGTGATGTGCACTCCTGTCCCCTGTACTCTAGGTGATGTGCACTCCTGTCCCCTGTACTCTAGGTGATGTGCATGACTAGAGCACCAGAGATAGGTCATCCAAATTCCCCCCTTACTATACTTAAATAAAAACCATGACACCAATTTTTGGAGTAAATGGCCAACATGGCCTTTTATTAACAAACATTTTTTAACACCAACCATTCCTTATAACAGAAACATACAGAGTTGTTGTTGTTGGTCTTCGAAGGCACCCCACCAAAATGATATGAAATGCACCTGCGGACAACCATATTACACAAAGGCCTCCAGCCGCAACCAACCAGCTCGGAGACAACCATACCGTCCGCAGTGCAGCACCACCACCTTCCAGTTAAACCTTGGTTAACTGGAATGTCCCCGGGCACACCATACCACCGATGGGTCCCACACCATTATCTGTACCTCCAAGATAAGAACCGCCTCCAAGACCAACAACCGCCCAAGACCGAAACAACCCCCTGACCCCCGAGAGGAACACAAAAACTCCCTATAACAGGGGAGGGCGGGAGGGAATCTCACTCACCAACGTCCAGGTCCGAAATGATGCCTCCCCCCCTGGGACACCCCACCCTAAGGTGCGGCAGAGCCCACCCACGCTCTCTCTCCACCAACCAGCACACCCATCTATCCTTTTCCACACCCCCCTGGCACATCATTAACCCTTTCTTACTCTCCTTCCCACTCTAGGCCTAGTCATGCCTGCCCTGCGCTAATTTTCCTTTCCTTTTTTCGCTACGGGCATTACTTGACTAGAGCACCAGAGATAGGTCATCCAAATTCCCCCCTTACTATACTTAAATAAAAACCATGACACCAATTTTTGGAGTAAATGGCCAACATGGCCTTTTATTAACAAACATTTTTTAACACCAACCATTCCTTATAACAGAAACATACAGAGTTGTTGTTGTTGGTCTTCGAAGGCACCCCACCAAAATGATATGAAATGCACCTGCGGACAACCATATTACACAAAGGCCTCCAGCCGCAACCAACCAGCTCGGAGACAACCATACCGTCCGCAGTGCAGCACCACCACCTTCCAGTTAAACCTTGGTTAACTGGAATGTCCCCGGGCACACCATACCACCGATGGGTCCCACACCATTATCTGTACCTCCAAGATAAGAACCGCCTCCAAGACCAACAACCGCCCAAGACCGAAACAACCCCCTGACCCCCGAGAGGAACACAAAAACTCCCTATAACAGGGGAGGGCGGGAGGGAATCTCACTCACCAACGTCCAGGTCCGAAATGATGCCTCCCCCCCTGGGACACCCCACCCTAAGGTGCGGCAGAGCCCACCCACGCTCTCTCTCCACCAACCAGCACACCCATCTATCCTTTTCCACACCCCCCTGGCACATCATTAACCCTTTCTTACTCTCCTTCCCACTCTAGGCCTAGTCATGCCTGCCCTGCGCTAATTTTCCTTTCCTTTTTTCGCTACGGGCATTACTTGACTAGAGCACCAGAGATAGGTCATCCAAATTCCCCCCTTACTATACTTAAATAAAAACCATGACACCAATTTTTGGAGTAAATGGCCAACATGGCCTTTTATTAACAAACATTTTTTAACACCAACCATTCCTTATAACAGAAACATACAGAGTTGTTGTTGTTGGTCTTCGAAGGCACCCCACCAAAATGATATGAAATGCACCTGCGGACAACCATATTACACAAAGGCCTCCAGCCGCAACCAACCAGCTCGGAGACAACCATACCGTCCGCAGTGCAGCACCACCACCTTCCAGTTAAACCTTGGTTAACTGGAATGTCCCCGGGCACACCATACCACCGATGGGTCCCACACCATTATCTGTACCTCCAAGATAAGAACCGCCTCCAAGACCAACAACCGCCACAGCACGCTGGGTAAGCCCTTACCCATGCGTGCCCCACCACAAACGAACAGCTCTCTGAACTCCGTCCTGCAAACCCAGAGCCCATAAATCCGTGCCAACGGCATTGAGATGAACCCCATCACTCCGCAGATACCGCCAAGTATCAACCTCCAACTCAAAGTGCCGGACCACCAACCCCCCATTCCGAACAAAGAAGCGCCCCACCTCCTTGTTGACCTTGATCCGAGCCTTATTGAGCCGCTCCACCGACCGCGCCAAACGCCAAGAGGTGCGGGCTACCATGTCCGACCACACCAACACCATTTCGGGATAATCCCGACGCAAGTAAAGAAAATCCAGCTTAACATCCCGCACCAGCTCCCGCATGGACCGAACCCCCAGATCGTTACCACCCGCATGAAGCACCAAAACATCCGGCGGTCTATCCAGGCATGCAAAACGCCGCACCTCAGGTACCACACGACCCCACAACATCCCCGGCACACCTATCCATCGGACACAAGCCGCTCGCCTAGCCAATCCCAGCTGCCGGCCATTAGGCCGCACATCCGCCCGCCGAGCCCCCCAAAAAACGTAGGAGTGCCCCAGGATCCAGACCAGGCAAACTGCTCCATCTGAAATAAAAGAACAAAAACTACCACAAGAACCAACAACATCACAGAGACAGGACAAACTCCCCCAGCCCCATCAACCAAAAGAACCCGGAAACCACCCTTAGTCCCCCAGCAGATGCGGGCGAACGTACAGGCGAAATCTCTGCGAATCCCACCTACCAATCCGTTTTACCGCCTCATCCGACAAACCCCACCGGGCGGCCTCAGTAGCAGCCCCAATCCGAAACGAGTGCGAAGCATACAAAGACGCATCCAAACCAACATCCCGTAAACATTTCCGAAAAACCGACACAAATTGAAAACGAGTTAACGGGGACCCATCAGCATGCATCAAAAAGGACCCCTGCCCCACCGGACGCCGGGACAAAAATTCTCGAACCGCAAGCACCGGGCACACTAGTGATCCTGGAAGGGCAAGAAACCGAACCCGCGCACCACGACCCCAGCGGTCCGTCTTAGACCGACGGATGAACACCTCCACCCAGTCGCCCGAGCACACAACATCATCCACCAACAACCCCCCAAGCACCGATTTGGATGGACTAACAAGCTCCCCAATACGCAACGCCCCAAAGAAGGCCACCGCAAAAGCCGCCCTAAACAAGCCCACTTCAAAGTCCGAAGAACAAACAAACCGCAAATGTGTAAATAAAGATCCTAACAACTCGAAGGACACCGGGCGACGAGAATCCCTACTGCGATGAGCCCTACGGTAACCCCGAATAGCCTGACGCACCCAGAAATCTTTGGTAAAATCCCGACACCCTTGTAACTTAAAAAAGAAGGCCAAACCAGCCAACCGCCGATCCACCGCCGCAGCAGACACCCCCCGCTCCAAATTCCTCGCCAAATAGTACAGCAATGCCACACGCACCTCCGGCCCCCAGGGATCAATATCGACCTGTTGTAACAGGTCCAGCCACTCCCGCCAAACCAACGAGTACGCAGACCATGTCGCCTCACTCACCGACCGCCGGATCCAGCCGGATACGACCCCAAGGCAATCTCCCACAGCCAGTCGGGACAAGGAACCCCACGGTGCTCCGCAGCCGGCGCCAACTCCCGGAATTTGTCCCACTGAAAACGAGACAAAGCGTCAGCCAAAGTGTTGTCCACCCCAGGGAGATGCACCGCATGGATAAAAACATTCAGCTGCAGGCAACGCAACACTAAATGGCGAAGCAGGCCAACCACCGGCCGTGAGGCAGCCGACACCCGGTTGATGACCTGAACCACCCCCAAATTGTCGCAATGAAAACGAACCTTCCGATTCCGAAAATCTGCACCCCAAACCTCAACCGCCAAGACCACCGGAAAAAGTTCCAACAGAACCAGGTTACGAAGGAAACCCGCCGCCACCCAGGAAGGAGGCCACGGAGCCGCACTCCACCGTCCCTGAAAAAAGGCCCCATAACCCCCGGAAGCCGCCGCATCCGTGAACAAGTCCAAGTCAAAATTGCTGACCGGGCCAGACATCCACAAAGCCCGTCCGTTAAACGAAGTCAAAAAAGTGTGCCAAATCCGCAAATCCTCCCGATGCTCCCTAGTCAAACGAATAAAATGTAAAGGGGAAGTAATCCCTGCCGTCGCCGCCGCCAACCGGCGGCAAAACACCCGACCCATTGGCAGGATGCGACAAGCGAAGTTCAGTTTACCCAACAACGACTGTAAGGCCCGCAGTTGAATTTTTCGCTTGCCGAGCACCCCACCAATTTCCCCTTGCAGGGCCAAAAGCTTGTCCTCAGGCAGCCGGCACTCCATTGCATCAGAGTCCAAAACGATACCCAGGAAAGTAATGACCGAAGCCGGGCCCTCCGTCTTGTCCAAAGCCAGCGGAATCCCAAAACGTTCAGCAACGTGCTGCAAAGTGGCCAGCAAAACGGCGCACACTCTGGAAGCTGGCGGACCCACGCAAAGAAAATCATCCAAATAGTGGATGACAGAATTGACCCCGGAAACATCCCGCACCACCCACTCCACGAACGAACTGAACTGCTCAAACAAAGCGCAAGATATGGAGCACCCCATGGGAAGGCACCTATCAACGTAAAACGAGCCCTCCCAATGACAACCCAAGAAACGAAAACTGTCCGGATGTACCGGCAACAATCGAAACGCGGACTCAACATCCGATTTCGCCATAAGCGAACCACGCCCATAACGACGAACCCAGAAAACCGCTGCGTCAAACGACGTGTAAGACACTGAACAGGACTGCGGATCTATAGCGTCATTCACCGACCCCCCTTTAGGAAAAGACAGGTGATGAATTAACCGAAACGAATTTGGCTCCTTCTTGGGCACCACCCCCAAGGGGGAAACCACCAGATCCGAAAACGGGGCGCAAGAAAATGGGCCGCCCATACGACCTAACCCCACTTCTTTTCGCAACTTAACCGAAACAACCTCCGCATGCCGCAAGGCCGACCGCAAGTTCCGAGCCAAGGGGGGAACGGAAGTCAAAGTGCACGGGATGTGGAAACCCTCCGAAAAACCTGCCGCCAGCAGCACAGCGGCTGCCCGATCAGGATATCTATCTAGGAAAGGCTGCATCCTTTCCACCCTCACCGGTGTCGTCCCTCTTACCCGCATGCTCGCCGGAAGGGCCTCTGCCCCGCTTGAAACAGCGCGACAACGGATGGGAGCCGCCGCAACCGGAACACTCATGCTTAAAACGGCAGGACCCCCCGAAACGACAAGCGCTTTCCTGGAACTGCCAACAGAAGCCCCTACGCTTTGAGGCCGATTGTCCGGGGGAGAATGAACCACCGGCCCCCCCCTGAAAAAACGGACCAGGAGGCCTCGCTGGAGTCATGAGGCGCATCCAAAGACCAATGTCCTTATGGTCCCAACGCAATGAAGGGCGAACAGCCCGCCGCTGCCGAAACTGCTCATCATACCGAAGCCACGCAGTCCCACCGTAAACCCTGTGAGCCTCGCTAATGGCGTCAAGGTAACAAAAAAGCGCCGAGCAATGCTCAGGAGCCTTTTCCCCAATAACACTGGCCATGATCGCAAACGCCTGCATCCAATTTGCAAAAGTACGCGGGATAAAGCGAAAACGCCGCTTCTCCGCTTCCTCCCGCCTGCCCTCGTCAACCCGCAACCCCTCCAAAGGAAAACGCTCCAACGGCAAGAGCGTGAAGATCTCCACATACTCCCCGCTCCAAATCCGCTCCCGAACCTCCAACGGCAAGTGCGCACCTAAAGGGCCCTCGAAGCACACGTATACCTCGCACTTGGCCGAGTCCGCCAAGCCGACCGCTCCGGACACCCCCGCACCCCCATCCAAAGCCGTGGAACCCAAAGCATCAGATTCCGCCGCAACCACCGCAGGCCCAGAACCAGAGGGAGGAGAAACCCCCGATCTCCGCACGGCCCCCCCGTCCTGCACTCGGACTTGTAAACCGTCCCCACCAGCCGGCGGGAGCCACGCCGCAGCAGGCCCAGGGACCCCACTACCGCCCCGCTCAAGGCGCTGCAACAAGGTACGCAAACCTGAAATCAAATCGCAGAGCCCCCCCCCGCGACCCGAATCGGGAACGCCGACCTCCCGCACCGCCGAGGCCCCGCCCCCCAACAGGTCCCCTAGCGCAGAAGAAAAAGAAAAAGGTAACTCACCAGGCTGCCCAGGAGACGTCCCATCAGCCGTGCGACCCACGTCCAGCGATGCCGAGCGGCCAGCTGTCGCCCCCGCATCGGGTTCCGACAGCTCGCCCTCCGATCTCACGTCCTCCCCTCGACGGCCGGATGGCCTCCCAGTCCCAGGAGCCACGGATCCTCGAGCGCTGTGCCTCTGCTGGCTCCGCCTCCCGGCACCAGCCACGCCCATCGACGTCCCTGGGGTCCGACCAGACACGCCCCCGGCAGCACTTCCATCCAGCCTGAGGCTCTTCGGAGCCGCCGCTCCACGCTTCCCATGGGGCCTGCCGGCCGCAGCAGGGGACAGCCCGGCAGCCGCAGCGCTGCGTCTCCCTCGTTGGGCTCCCTCCCTGACAGGCACCTGGTCAGTGGAGGAGCCGGCGACATCCTGCTTCCTCAGCCGCGCGGGCGGGGGGGAGGGGCTTCCTCCCCGCGAGACCCCGCCCGCCGAGCTCCGCCGTTGCCGGGGATTCCTCCCGGCCTCCCCGCGAGCAGAGGCATTGGAGCGCCCTGCCAGCGGGGCCGGAGGGTCCCGAACGGGGCTCCCTGTGTGGCGCTGAACTCTGGGGGAGGGGGAGCCCGGACTAAAGCGCTCCGGAGGCCGAGACCTCCGAGCACGTGGGCGCACCCGCCCCCCTCCCGCTGGTGATGAGGCCGGGTCCAGTGAAAGACCCGGGTCCTGGGACAAACCCGGGTCCTGCATGAAGGCAGGCACCCGGCGCTGAGCTCTGGGGGAGGGGGAGCCCGGACTACAGCGCTCCGGAGGCCGAGACCCCCGAGCACGTGGGCGCACCCGCCCCTCTCCCTCTGGTGATGAGCCCGGGCCCAGCGAGAAGCCCGGGTCCAGGGACACGCCCGGGTCCTGCAGAAAGGCAGAAACCCGGCTCTGCAGCCAGTCCATCCCATGAGAGGCTGCCGCCGCACGCAGCTGGGCCACCAAGCCATCCATGACAGCCCCCCAAAGACCGCAACGAGACCCCCAGGGAAAAGGCCCTAACAAATGCTGGTGTTGGGAGGGAATGAATCTCACTCACCAACGTCCAGGTCCGAAATGATGCCTCCCCCCCTGGGACACCCCACCCTAAGGTGCGGCAGAGCCCACCCACGCTCTCTCTCCACCAACCAGCACACCCATCTATCCTTTTCCACACCCCCCTGGCACATCATTAACCCTTTCTTACTCTCCTTCCCACTCTAGGCCTAGTCATGCCTGCCCTGCGCTAATTTTCCTTTCCTTTTTTCGCTACGGGCATTACTTTCCTGTCTGCTGTTCTCTAGGTGTTATGTACTCCTGTCTGCCACTGTAGGTGATACTGAACTACTCATCCCAGGAAAAAAAATTCTCTATGACCCCAGTGTCTGTGCAAACATTGCTTTCTCCGATGTATACAGCTGTAAACAGACAAGACAGGTCAGGCAAAATTTCAAACGCAGAAAAATGTAAAACCCTGTGCAGGTTTAGTGGAACATGGTGGGCAATAAATACCATTCACAAGCGTGATTATCTCAGCATCTTGCGATGTAATATCAAATTTGCCACGGACTGGAGTTATAATTTAACAGCATATTTGCGTCGGATGGCATCAAGTAAAAATACGCCTTGTGCTGCCAATGTGACCGCATGGGCTGATTAGTAACATGTCTACAAAACAAAGTTGGATCTTCAAATGATGATGTGGTCTTTTTTTGCGGGGAGAGGTAGTGGCAATAAATAAAGAGAGTGGTGCCTCATATGTTCCTAAAGACAGACACCGCAGTCCTATCAATGTGAAATATTCGCAGTTTCACCGAGCGTTTCCTGGACATAAAATTGATTCATACAGTGTGAACTTTGGGAGTCGGCGCACAATTACTTTGAAAGTTTAAAATCCAAATGATCTCCATATATCTGCTTCACACTCCCTTCTGTAGGTGTGTAGGCAACCGTCTGATCGTCCTAGGCTCACCTTGGTTTTTTATTTTCATAGATGGAAACAATGTTACTGTCTTGGGAACATTGGTTTCACCGAGCGTAGCCACCTTTGTTTTTGCGAAATAAGGGACAGGTGCAGAAGAGGGGATAGGACAGGGACCAGCGGCCCTGTATTTGGGGCTTATTCACACCAGCCTGGCAGAGTAAGGGGGGGGAGTGGGGGAAGAGCAAGACGGTGATGGGGGGGCAAGAGTAAGGGGAGACAGGAGAGGGGATAGAGAGAAAAAAAGAGAGGGGGAGAGAATGAAAGGGGAGGAAGAAGGGGGGCAGAGAACAGGGGAGAACAAGGGTGAGAAGGGGTAAAGAGAGTAAGAAAAGGGGGGAGAGGGGGATGAGAGGCATGCGGGGGAGGGGGGAGAGAAAGAGAGAAGACAGAGGAGGGTAGTTAGAAGGGGAGAGCGAGGGAGGGCATGTAGGGAAGAGAGAGCAAGAGAGAAGAGAGTGAGGGGGAGAAGGGGCAGAGGGGGAAATGAATGGAGGAGAAGGGGTAGAGGGGGGAAGTGAAGGGGGGAGAGGGAGAGAAAGGGGGAGGCATGGGGCGAGAAGGTGGGAGAAGGGGGGGAATGTGGCGGAGAGAGTATAAGATGGAAGAGCTGGGGGAGAAAAAAGGGGAAGAGTGGGAGGGGAGAAAGGGTAGCAGGTGGGAAGGAAGGAGGGGGAGAGGTATGGGGGAGAGAAGGAGTAGGAGGGGAGAGAAGGGGGGGCATGCGGGGGAGAGAGAGAAGAGAGAGGGGGGAGAAGGGGTAGAGGGGGGAAGTGAAGGAGGAAGAGGGAGAGAAAGGGGGAGGCATGGGGCGAGAAGGTGGGAGAATGGGGGGGCATGTGGAGGAGAGAGTGCAAGAGAGAAGAGCTGGGGGAGAAAGAAGGGGGAGAGTGAGAGGGGAGAAAGGGTAGAGGGCGGGAAGAAAGGAGGGGGAGAGGCATGGGAGAGAAGGGGGAGGAGGGGAGAGAAGGGGGGGAGCATGTGGGGGAGAGAAAGCAAGGGAGAAGAGAGCAGGGGTGAGAGAAGGGGGAGAGTGAGAAGGGAGAAAGAGTAGAGGTGGGAAGGAAGGAGGGGGAGAGGCATGGGGGAGAGAAGGGGGAGGAGGGGAGAGAAGGGGGAGGAGGGGAGAGAAGGGGGGGAAGTATGTGGGGGAGAGAGAGCAAGGGAGAAGAAAGCAGGGGAGAGAGAAGGGGGAGAGTGAGGGAGGAGAAGGGGTAAAGGGTGGGAAGGAGGGAGAGGGATAGAGGAGAGAAGGGGAAGGAGGGGCGAGAAGGGGGGAAGCATGTGGGGGAGAGGGAGCAAGGGAGAAGAGAGCAGGGGAGAGAGAAGGGGGAGAGTGAGGGGGGAGAAAAGGTAGAGGGTGGGAAGGAAGGAGGGGGAGAGGCATGGGGGAGAGAAGGGGGAGGTGGGGAGAGAAGGGGGTGGAAGTATGTGGGGGAGAGAGAGCAAGGGAGAAGAGAGCAGGGGAGAGAGAAGGGGGAGAGTGAGGGAGGAGAAGGGGTAGAGGGGGAGGAGGGGGGAGAAGCAAGGGAGAGAAGGGGGGAAGAGAGAAAGCAAGAGAGAAGTGAGCGAGGGAGAGAGAAGACAGAGAACGAGGTGGGGAGAGTGATGATGCTGAGTCTCCATGTTGGAAAGAACTGAAATCCAATTAATAAAAGGGGCAGACCAGAGAAAATCAGGCTTGAAAGGAAAGAGCTAGATGATGCAGGATGTCCTCTACCCAGGCAATGAGGTGGGCTGTTGCTGACTTGCTGCAGCTTCCAATGCACATTGTGAGAAGCTCACAGTGTACAGTGAAATCAGAGTAAGCCATTTCAAGAGGAGAGGAGCCGGTACAACTGTACAAGACTGAAGGGAGGCCAGAGGTAAAATTTAATGTTTCAATTTTTTAATACTAGTATAGTGGGAAGATTTTTCTTGGAAAATATATTAAAAAACCCTCATTTTTGGGCTATAAATAGGAGCACAGCCACAGCGACAATATTAAATTGTGCTTTCATCCAGTCACAACCGTCAGCAAAGAATACAAATCATACCAAACAATCGCGCTACAGATTGCATTGATCGACTATTTGGCATTCTCGTTTTCCACGCCGGATCGTATGAAATTGCTGGCGCTGTTTTCCATATTGCGCCATTCTCAGGATAACAGGGATTTTTCTTCTTTTACTGATGGAGGAGGAGGGATAGGAAGGCGTAGAGTAACTGGAGTTGCGAGCCGCCGCCGGTTACATTGCACCTCTCTATCCCCTTACAAGGACTGGTTATTGGACGGACAGATAATAGCAGTGTCCGCGGAGGGAAGCGCGGTGTCGGGTGACTATTAAATAACGGAATACAGAGATCGCACACAGTTCCAGGATTTAACACGCTGGTAACGTAAGCGCAATTTAACCTGAGAGAGCAGTAAAAATAAACATTTACATGGGCTGAGTGCTGGAATCGACTTCCTGATAATGACTCCTCTGTCAGGATAAGACGTCTGTATTTTATTCTGGAGAGTCAGAAATGAGCTGACTCCGGCATATCCTTCCAAGGTCTAGTGTTAAAGGAGAACTCCGGTCTCCCTTTCAGTCTTGCACAGTTGTACTGGCTCTTCTCCTGAACTGAAACGGCTTTCTCTGATTTCACTGCACACTCTGAGCTTCTCACAATGTGCTTTAGAAGCTGCAGCCAGCCAGATAGAGCTCCGCCTCATTAACTGGCTGGAGGATGTCCCTGGCCCGCCCCTTTCATTAGCTGGATTCCAGTTCTTTCAATTGCCATCACATGTGGGCATTACCTGGGGGTGGTTTGTATACAAATAATGTCTGTCTAGGAATGGCCACTCCTCCAAACTGACATTCACTCATCAAGGCATTTGGATAGTTGCTCATCACTCTGTTCGCTCCTATTTTAGCTAGGGGGGAGTTAGTGTTTTAGTTGTCAATGAGGAAGGCCTGGGTGTAATAGCCAGAAGGTCAAATCTTGGTAAGAAGCTGAGAGGCTCTGAAGGCCAGCCCCTCTGGAATTTTGCCCTGCTGTAGGGCTTTGGAGGAAGGCCCCAGAGGCAGTGGGTGGATCTAACCAGAAGGTCAAATCTTGGTCAGGAGCTGAGAGGCTCTGCAGGCCAGCATTCTGGATATTTGACCTGCTCTAGGGCTTTGGAGGAAGTTCCCAAAGGCAGTGGGTCAAATCTTGGTCAGGAGCTGAGAGGCTCTGCAGGCCAGCATTCTGGAATTTTGCCCTGCTCTAGGTCTTTGGAGGAAGTTCCCAGAGGCAGTGGGTCAAATCTTGGTCAGGAGCTGAGAGGCTCTGCAGGCCAGCCCCTCTGGAATTTTGCCCTGCTCTAGGGCTTTGAAGGAAGGCCCCAGAATCAGTGGGTGGATCTAGTGTGAATGTCAAATCTTGGTCAGGAGCTGAAGGGCTCTGCAGTCCAGTCCCTCTGGAATTTTGCTCTGCTCTATGGCTTTGGAGGAAGGCCCCAGAGGGAGTGGGTGGATCTAGCCAGAAGGTCAAATCTTGGTCAGGAGCTGAGACGCTCTGCATTCCAGCCCCTCTGGAATTTCCTCCTGCTCTAGGGCTTTGAAGGAAGATCCTAGAGGGAGTTAGTGGATTTGAGGAGTGGTTGACTTGCACTCCTGAGGGATCCTAGCCAATCCCCAAGAGGAGGTTGGCAAGGGGCTGGGACACCCTTAATACTGTTGAAGCCTGCTCAGTGGCAGCTGAGTTAAAGAAGATAGAGAAAAAGATGCAAGGCTGAAGGAAGGAGGCTGCTAAGAGGCTCAGTGGGATGGGGCCTGCCTGCAGGCCTGAAGTTGGAAAGGAGGAAAGCTCAGAGCTCACCAGCCCCCTGAGAGAGGACCACCTGTATGGCAGGAAAGGAGTGGTCCACCTGATAGGTCTGGTAGCAGCCACCAACCCACCAGCAGTACAGGAGAGGATCTGAATGAGTACACCTGCAACCCCCTGGGCAGACAGGGGAAGGAGCACTCTGGTGGGAAACCAGATTCACCCTCTGCTAAGGACTGTTCATATCTTTAAGTGACAGGAACCAGATCTCCTGTTCAGGGACACCTGCAGATTGCTGGGTGAAGAGGAGGAGTTCATCTAGGGTCTGGGGTGGTACACTAAGGAGACAATGGCTAGCTCTCCAACGGAGACTGTGCTGCAGAGAAGGCTTGTAAATCATTCCAGGAAGTTCTCCTCAGTTCATCAGTACCCTTGGGCATCCTGTACACCCCCAACCCCATCCCAGTTCAAATCCCCTCAATAAAACAACAAAACCAAAGATCAAGGACTGATCTCTGACTCTGGATGCAAGCCTGTGTGAAGATGTGTGATGCCTGGCTGTGAAGGACTATAGGGGGACCCAGATCTTCTAGCAACTCCTAAGGGGGTAGTGCTACCTTCTCCTTCTCCCAGTGTGCACTGTGTTGTATAGGGAATACTTGAGGCTGATACACAGTCACATTCAGGTACCTACTCCGCCTCAACTCACAGCAAATCATTTCAAAGAGAATGAAGGCCAAAGCATTTATCCTCTCCTGTGACCCCCGAGTCAGCCCACAGCGGGCTTAAATCTGCTGCTGGTTGACATCATAGAGGTGCTCCAGAAACTAGAAGGATCCCAACCAAATTGTCAGGATCCACCCAGCTGACTGATTGACAGCTGGCTCCAACACTTAGCGCGTGACTGAGAGCCAAAACCAACTTTACCCTCTCCTGTTCGGATCTGGAGGAGGAGTGGAGAGCGGTCTCACCAGGGGCAGACTGACCATTTGGAAACTCTGCCACTGCCCGAGGGCCCGGGGTCAGTAGGGGGCCCCATGAGATGCCCCTGGTACCTTTTTATTATTGAGTTTGGGCAAGGACACAGGGACCCCATGATCCCCTATTGCCCAATGAGTTGTCAGTCTGTCCCTGGGTCTCACCCTTGTGGGAGGGATAAAGATATAAACTATTGCAGGAAATCTTCCCATTGTGGGAGGGGCAGAGACACAAACCACAGCAGGAAATCTCCCCATTATGGGAGGGGCAGAGATACAAGGCTTTGCGAAGAAATCTCCCCATTGTGGGAGGGGCAGAGACACAAACTACTGGAAGGAAATCTCACCATTGTGAGAGGGGCAGAGACACAAACTATGCAGGGAAATCTCCTCATTGTGGGAGGGGCAGAGACACAAACTACTGCAGGGAAATCTCCCCATTGTGGGAGGGGCAGAGATAGAAGGCATTGCGGAGAAATCTCCCCATTGTGGGAGGGGCAGAGACACAAACTACTGCAGGAAATGTCCCCATTGTGGGAGGGGCAAAGACACAAACTACTGCAGGAAATCTCCCCATTGTGGGAGGGGCAAAAACACAAACTACTGCAGGAAATCTCCCCATTGTGGGAGGGTAAGGGACACCAACTACTGCAGGAAAGCTCACCATTGTGGGAGGAGCAGAGACACAAACTACTGCAAAAAATCTCGCCATTTATCACACTTCTTAAAATGCTAGGTCCCTGGCTGTCTGTGACCTCTAAGCCAGGAAAAAGGCAATGTCAGAAATGGCTAGCTGTGGCAACCCATGTATTTCCACACACTGATTCGGGTGGAGTGGGCCTTTAAGATACATACCGTGCATACCATTGTAGCCAGTTAACACTATGATATATACTGTATATAGAGAGATAGCTGGAGTAAAGAACAAGCGCGGGTGAAGCCGTACATCAAAGGCGCTCTGAGAGTCTGAACGCCTACTGGCATTTTATTTATAGAATCATTTCATTACTTCAGCTATTCATCCAGGGGTGGCTGTGTGTGCCTAAGTGCTGTTTTGATGGCATTTTTCACGGTAATAAAAACTGTAAGTGATCTAATAATAGCGAACTCGGTTTGCAATAGGCGACACTAGAGCACAGAGGCAACAGATGTAAGGTGTCAGACGTAACATGAAGATATTACATTGAACAGCCTGGGCATTGTCTGGTGCTGGGCGAGTGCACAATGGCATTATGATGGACAGATACACCCCGAAATATGGAGGACAAAATGTAGGCTCTTCCCTGTGTGCACATACATCCCCTCCCGGGTTACAGCACCAGTGCCGGGACAAGGTCATCCAGTGCTCTGAATAAAGACTTATCCCCCCCCCTTCCATGGTTTGTTATGCATGAAAATATATAAAACATTTAAAAAATATATATATATATATATTTATTTAATAAAGCTGAAACAGAAATTAATTCACTCTTGTCTCCATTCATCTCCTCCTTCCCTTCCTCTCCCCTACCCCGCTCTCCTCCTTTCTTCCCTTCCTTTTGTCTCCCGCCATCTCCTCCTTTCTTCCTTCCCTTCCTCTTGTCACCCACCATCTCATCCTTCCTTTCCTCTCCCCTACCCCGCTCTCCTCCTTCCTTTCTTCCTTCCTTCCTTCCTTCCTTCCTTCCTTCCTTCCTTCCTTCCCTTCCTCTTGTCACCCACCATCTCATCCTTCCCTTCCTCTCCCCTAACCCGCTCTCCTCCTTTCTTCCTTCCCTTCCTCTTGCCTCCCTCCATCTCCTCCTTCCCTTCCTCTCCCCTACCCTGCTCTCCTCCTTCCTTCCTTCCCTCCCTCTTGTCACCCACCATCTCATCCTTCCCTTCCTCTCCCCTAACCCGCTCTCCTCCTTCCTTCCTTCCCTTCCTCTTGTCACCCACCATCTCATCCTTCCCTTCCTCTCCCCTACTCCGCTCTCCTCTTTCCTTCTTTCCCTTCCTCTTGTCTCCCTCCATCTCCTCCTTCCCTTCCTCTCCCCTACCCCCATCTCCTCTTTCCTTCTTTCCCTTCCTTCCTTCCTTCCTTCCTTCCTTCCTTCCTTCCCTTCTTCTTGTCTCCCTCCATCTCTTCCTTCCTTCCTTTCCTTCCCTTCCCTTCCTCTTGTCAGCCACCATCTCCTCCTATCCTTTCCTCTCTCCTACCCCCCTCTCCTCCTTCCTTCCTTCCTTCCTTCCTTCCTTCCTTCCTTCCTTCCTTCCTTCCTTCCTTCCCTTCTTCTTGTCCCCCTTCATCTCCTTCTTCCCTTCTTCTCCCCTACCCCCCTCTCCTCCTTTCTTCCTTCCCTTCCTCTTGTCTCCCTCCATCTCCTCCTTCCCTTCCTCTCCCCTAACCCCCTCTCCTCCTTCCTTTTTTCCCTTCCTTTTTTCCCCCTCCATCTCCTCCTTCCCTTCCTCTCCCCTACTCCCCTCTCCTCCTTCCTTATTCCTACCTTCCTCTTGCCTCCCTTCAGCTCTTCCTCTCTTTCTTCCTCTTGCCTTCCTTCCTTCTTCCCTCTCCTATCCCTCTCTTCCTTCGTTCTTTCCTTCCTTCCTTCCTTCCTCCCTCTCCCATCCCTCTCTTCCTTCCTTCTTCCTTCTCCCATCCCTCTCTTCCTTCCTTCCTTCTTCCCTCTCCCATCCCTCTCTTCCTTCCTTCCTTCCTTCTTCCCTCTCCCATCCCTCTCTTCCTTCCTTCCTTCCTCCCTCTCCCATCCCTCTCTTCCTTCGTTCTTTCCTTAATTGTTTATATTTATCATATAGTTCTCATAAGACATTTTAATGTTTTGTATATATTTATGATATTTAGCATACAGGAGCTGTACATACATTGATCTATAACTCCATGGCCATAGCGGGATGTACAATGTTCGGGGACCTCTAGAAATAATTAGAGCTAATTTCCCGATGTTGGCAGCAATGCTCCGGGACAAAGTGTCTTCCTCTATAACGCGTATTCTACATTTCACTGGTGGCTGTTGCTTGTAGCCGTTTTTCCTCCATATCCTTGTCATTTTTTATCTCCTGTGTGTTCCCGAGCAGCTGTGCAGACAGACCCGGCTCCATCGCTCCCCATGCAGCCATAAAATTGATGTCCCTTTAAATAAAGCCATTTTCTAAAGCCGATTTCACATACGCCGCCGCTATCCTGATATTTCCTCCGTATCCTCCGCCTGACTCTCTTCATTTTACATTTATGTTCCATGCTATCATGTATCTCTGATATATCATTCTGTTGATTGAAATAGCTTTCATTTTGAACTCATAAAACTCTCCATGTTCCTGAGAGGGTCGTGTTCTTCTCCGGCATTATTATTATCGCTCCCAGATCAATCCATCAGATATACAGTATGGAAGAGGTTATCTGGGGACACACCGGAATTTAACCCCTTCCTGGCTATGGGGCGCTTGGTGCCTTTGTCACTTGAGTACGAGAAGGCTTTGGGGTGACCATAGATGGACAGATATCTTCAGGAATAGGACGGCTGGAGAGATAACTGCTCATCCTGCACAGGGGTCCTGGTGGTGAGGATCATAGGAGATAAACCTATTAGACACATTACACGATTGTTGCCTTTATGACCACAAGATGGAGCTAATGATCATAGGAAACAAACATATTAGACACTTTACAGGATTGTTGCCATTATGACCACTAGTTGGAGCTGATGATTATAGGAAACAAACATATTAGACACATTATGGGATCATTGCCATTATGACCACAAGATGGAGCTAATGATCATAGGAAACAAACATATTAGACACATTACGGGATCTTTGCCATTATGACCACAAGATGGAGCTAATGATCATAGGACATAAACATATTAGACACATTACGGGATTGTTTTCTTTATGATCACAAGATTGAGCTAATGATCATAGGGGAAGAACCTATTAGACTCATTACGGGATCATTGCCATTATGACCACAAGATGGAGCTAATGATCATAGGACATAAACATATTAGACACATTATGGGATTGTTGCCATTATGACCACTAGATGGACAGACATTTCCAGGAAAAGGACGGCTGGAGAGGTAACTGCTCATCCTGCACAGGGGTCCTGGTGGTGAGGATCATAGGAGATAAATCTATGAGACACATTACAGGATTGTTGTCTTTATGACCACTAGATGGAGCTGATGATCATAGGAAACAAACATATTAGACACATTACAGGATTGTTGTCTTTATGACCACAAGATGGAGCTGATGATCATAGGAAACAAACATGTTAGACACATTACAGGATTGTTGCCATTATGACCACTAGATGGAGCTGATGATCATAGGAAACAAACATGTTAGACACATTACAGGATTGTTGCCATTATGACCACTAGATGGAGCTGATGATCATAGGAAACAAACATATTAGACACATTATGGGATTGTTGCCATTATGACCACTAGATGGACAGACATCTCCAGGAAAAGGATGGCTGGAGAGGTAACTGCTCATCCTGCACAGAGGTCCTGGTGGTGTGGATCATAGGAGATAAATCTATGAGACACATTACAGGATTGTTGCCATTATGACCACTAAATGGAGCTGATGATCATAGGACATAAACATATTAGACACATTACGGGATTGTTGCATTTATGACCACAAGATGGAGCTAATGATCATAGGACATAAACATATTAGACACATTACGGGATTGTTGCCATTATGACCACTAGATGGAGCTGCTAATCATAGAAAATAAATATATTAACAGGGTGCAAGTTGTTCTCATCTGCGAAAAGACCCAAAAAGATCAATTTTTTGCTAATAACAAGCTTCTAAAAATGTGAAAATGATATGCATGAGCTCCTTAAAGATAATTGGTCTTTAATTTGTTTAAAAAAATACTAAATGGCTTCATCTCATCAAACAACGCCAGCTCGGGGAAACGCAGTATGGCAGCAGGAAGACATTTACAGCAATACGATTAAAATACGACTCCAAGGCAGCTGCGCGGCATTTTTCACTGAAAGCTCAATATGTCAGGAGACATTTGTACGCTATGGCGGTACTTTGTGTCTTCTAGAGATGCAGCTAATAAAGGCATAGGAGCTCCCTACTCGTATTCTGATACTATAGGAAAACCCTGAATTCTGAGCAAATAGTTAAACGCACAAATTAAATATACAGGTGAAACTCGAAAAATTAGAATATCGTGCAAAAGTTCATTTATTTCAGTGCAGCAACTTAAAAGGTGAAACTAATATATGAGATAGACTCATTACATGCAAAGCAAGATAGTTCAAGCTGTGATTTGTCATCATTGTGATGATTATGGCTTACAGCTCATGAAAACCCCAAATCCACAATCTCAGAAAATGAGAATATTCCATACAATCAATAAAACAAGGATTGTACATAGAACAATATCGGACCTCTGAACAGTAGAAGCATGCATATGTACTCAGTACTTGGTTTGGGCCCCTTTTGCAGCAATTACTGCCTCAATGTGGCGTGGCATGGAAGCTATCAGCCTGTGGCACTGCTGAGGTGTTATGGAAGACCAGGATGCTTCAATAGCGGCCTTCAGCTCTTCTGCATTGTTCGGTCTCATGTCTCTCACCTTTCTCTTGGCAATGCCCCATAGATTCTCTATGGGGTTCAGGTCAGGTGAGTTTGCTGGCCAATCAAGCACAGTCATCCCACGGTCATTGAACCAAGTTTTGGTGCTTTTGGCAGTGTGGGCGGTGCCAAGTCCTGCTGGAAAATGAAGTCAGCATCCCCATAAGGCTCGTCTGCAAAAGGAAGCATGAAGTGCTCCAAAATCTCCTGGTAGACGGCTACGTTGATCCTGGACTTAATGAAGCCCAGTGGACCAACACCAGCAGATGACATGGTTCCTCAAATCAACACAGACTGTGGAAACGTCACACTGGACTTCAAGCATCTTGCAGTGTGTGCCTCTACATTCTTCCTCCATACTCTGGGTCCTTGGGCCTCTCCATTCTTCCTCCATACTCGGGGTCCTTGGACCTCTCTATTCTTCCTCCATACTCGTGGTCCTTGGACCTCTCTATTCTTCCTCCATACTCGGGGTCCTTGGGCCTCTCCATTCTTCCTCCATACTCGGGGTCCTTGGGCCTCTCCATTCTTCCTCCATACTCGGGGTCCTTGGTTTCCAAATGAGATGCAAAAGTTGCTCTCATCAGAAAGGAGGACTTTGGACCACTGAGCAACAGACCAGGTCTGTTTTTCTTTAGTCCAGGTAAGACGCTTCTGACGTTGTTGTTCAGGAGCAGCTTGACAAGGGGAATACAACATTTAAAGCCCATGTTCAGGATCCGTGTGTGTGGTGGCTCTTGATGCACTGACTCCAGCCTCAGTCCACTTCTTGTGAAAGTCCCCAACACTTTTGAATGGCCTTTTCCTGACATTTCTCTCCAGGTTGCGGTCATCCCTGCTGCTTGTGCACCTTTTTCTTCCACACTTTTCCCTTCCACATAACTTTCTATTAATGTGCTTTGATACAGCACTTTGGGAACATCCAACTTCTTTTGCAATGACCTTTTGAGGCTTTCCCTCCTTATGGAGGGTGTCAATGATGGTGTCAGGTCAGCGGTCTTTCCCATGATTGTGATTCCTACTGAACCAGACTGAGAGACCATTTAAAGGCTCAGGAACCCTCTGCAGGTGTTATGGCTTAATTAGCTGATTAGAGTGGGACACTTTGAGCCGAGAATATTCCACCTTTTCACAATATTCTCATTTTCTGAGATTGTGGATTTGGGGTTTTCATGAGCTGTAAGCCATAATCATCACAATGATGACAAATCACGGCTTGAACTATCTTGCTTTGCATGTAATGAGTCTATCTCATATACTAGTTTCACCTTTTAAGTTGCTGAACTGAAATAAATGAACTTTTGCACAATATTCTAATTTTTCGAGTTTTACCTGTATACATGTCAATATGTGACATCTTGTGATCCAGACACCCCTCTCAGACAGCACAGCCAGGCCAATCTCACTTTTCTCCACTGTAGCTAAACCACCCAGCTTTGTCACCAACCTTCCTCCAAATCACCAACCCTTCTGCAGCCAAAAGACTGCACTGATGAGGTTGTCACTCCACTTTCTCCTCCTGTCAGCTGGCTCCCAATGTTAGACTGACAGCACTGTGCAATGGCTCAGTTGATAGAGTAATGGCAGCTCTCTACTCATATTCCAATACTAAGGGAAAACCCTAAATGCCAAGCAAACAGCTAAACACACATGTGAAATATATACATGTCAATATGCGACGCGTCTAGCAGGGGCGGACTGACAGGCAATAGGGGATCATGAGGCTCCTGTGTCCTCACCCACACTCAAACCACACCCAAAAAAGCCTATGAAAGGTACCAGGGGCATCTCTTGGGGCCCCTTACTGATCCCGGGCCCTCGGGCAGTGTCCAAGTGTCCGAATGGTCAGTCCGCCCCTGGTGTCTAGTGATCTAGACACTGCTTTCAGATAGCACAGCCAGGCTAGTCTCACTTTTCTCCATTGAAGCTAAGCCACCCAGCTTTGTGACCAACCTTCCTCCAAGTCACCAACCCTTCTCCAGCCTGTATAATGGATAGTGAACAAACACAGTGGTACATGCAATGATCATTAGATAATGAACAAAAATTCAGCGCTCACACGACGTAGAATGGGATGGTGATATAGGGTGTAGTGGAAGGAAAAATGGGAACTGGCTACATAAAATGATGGAGAAGAGTCACTGGGTGGAGTGGTCCATAGGATAAGCAATGGGAGGAGAAGGCAGACCAAGGAACCAGAGCACCTGGACGGGAGCCGGCAAGCCTCATCGGGGATGGTGAAGATCCTATGTGGCTGGAATGTTGGCAGTGTTGACACACGTGGTACGTCCTAAGGCTGATGATGGAAGAAGGGATGGATCAAAAGGCAACAGCCTGGGGAGGGACCGGTGGTGAACAAACACCACTGCATTCTGTGAACAAGCCCCTGTGACCATGGAGGGGGTGGGGTGAAACGCAACAGAGGGCGTGGCCAGTATGGTGGCTGAGGCCATTCTTTAACACTGGACTCCTGGGGTCGGTTGAGCAGCGTCCATCCCTTCACTTGTATTGGCTGACACTGGAATCGCTTGGACTCATGCTTGACCCTTCTCATTTGCTGGTGGAGTGATCCTTTTTTTTCCATCCATAGCTTGGAGCGGCACCATAAGGTATACTTTTTATTAAACACCACTGCACTATAAGGTTCTCGCTCTGCTTTCTCCTCCTGTCAGCCAGGTCCCAATTTTAGACCAACAGCACTGTGCAATGACTCAGCTAATAGTTGTGGAGCGCTCCCTACTAATATTCTGATAATAAAGGAAAGCCCTGAACTCTTGGCAAATAGCTAAACACACAAGTAAAATGTATACTTGTCAATATGTGATGTGTCTTGTGATCTAGACACCCCTCTCAGACAGCACAGGCAGGCCAGTCTCCACTGCTGCTAAGCCACAGTAAACAATCACCACTGCACTGACAAGGTTCTCACTCTGCTTTTTCCTCCTGTCAGCTAGCTTTCAATGTTAGACCAACAGCACTGTTCAGTGGCCTATATTCCTGTACAGTAAAACTAAACTCTGGGCAAGTAGCTAAAAAAGCAAGTGATCATCTTTCCTCCTCCTGTCAACCAGCTTCCAATGTTAGACTGACAGCACTCTGCAATGATTCAGCTGTTAGAGTCACAGGAGCTCCGTACTCATATTCCTGTACGGTAAAACTAAACTCTGGGCAAATAGCTAAATCAGAAATGATACTCCTTTCTCCTCCTGTCAGCCAGCTTCCAATGTTAGACTGACAACAATCTGCAATGACACCAAGGCAGCTGTGGGGCACTTGCATGCAAGCTCAGTATAGCAGACAATACAGTAGCTATAGCTGCACTTTATGGCTTCCAGAGAAGTAACTCCAATCAAATTTATGATCCTTGCTCTCTGCTGTAATATATAAATATTTTATATATATATATATATATATATATATATATATACTATATTGCCAAAAGTATTGGCCCCGCCCTCCAAATCATGTGATTCAGGTGTTCCAATCCCCTCCATGGCCACAGGTGTATACAATCAAGCCCCTAGGCATGCAGACTACTTCTACAAACATTGGTGAAAGAATGGGTCGCTCTCAGGAGCTCAGTGACTCCAAGTGTGGTCCCGTGATAGGTGGTCACCTGGGCAATAAGTCGACCCGTGACATTTCCTGGCTACTAAATATTCCACGCTCAACTGTTAGTGGGATTATAACAAAGTGGAAGCAACTGGGAACAACAGCCACTCAGCCACCAAGTGGTAGGCCACGTCACATGACACTGCGGGGTCAGCGCATGCTGAAGCGCACAGTGCGCAGAAGTCGCCAACTGTCTGCAGAGTCAATAGCTAAAGACCTTGGTGAACTTGGTGTGGCCTTCAGATGAACCCAACAACAGGGCGTAGAGAGCTTCATGGAATGGGTTTCCATGGCCGAGCAGCTGCATCCAAGCCTTACATCACCAAGTGCAATGCAAAGCGTGGGATGCTGTGGTGTAAAGTATGCCACCACTGGACTCTAGAGCAGGGGAGACCTGTTCTCTGGAGTGACCAATCAGGCTTCTCTGTCTGGCAATCCGATGAACGTGTCTGTGTTTGGCGGTTGCCAGGAGAACGGTACTTACCTGACTGCATTGTGCCAAGTGTAAAGTTTGGTGGAGGGGGGATTATGGTGTGGGGTTGTTTTTCAGAGGTTGGGCTTGGCCCCCTAGTTCCAGTGAAGGGAACTCTTAAGGCGTCAGCACACCAAGACATTTTGGACAATTTCATGCTCCTAACTTTGAGGGAAGAGTTTGGGGATGGCCCCTTCCTGTTTCAACATGACTGCACACCAGTGCACAAACCAAGGTCCATAAAGACATGGAGGAGCCAGTTTGGGGTGGAGGAACTTGACTGGCCTGCACAGAGTCCTCACCTCAACCCCATAGAACACCTTTGGGATGAATTAGAGCGGAGACTGTGAGCCAGGCCTCCTCCCCCGACATCAGTGCCTGACCTGACAAATGTGCTTCTGGAAGAATGGTCCAACCTTCCCATAGACACCCTCCTAAACCTTGTGGACGGCCTTCCCAGAAGAGTTGAAGCTGTTATAGCTGCAAAGGGCGGGGCCAACTCAATATTGAGCCCTACGGACTAAGACTGGATGCCATTGAAGTTTATGTGCGTGGAAAAGCAGGTGGCCCAATACTTTGGCAATATAGTGTATATATATATATATATATATATATATATATATATATATATATATATATATATATATTGTGGCAGTACGGTATCCTGCCACGGTGGAAATCATGATGGACACCCAGGATTCTCAACTATACAGGTTGAGGGGCTCCAGGCAGATCTCTTAATGCAGAGGAAACTGGTTTATCAGCTTCCTCTTTGGTTTGTAAAGCCTGTTTTGGGACCTGTAGCCTGGAGATTTCTTAGAGATTTGGGAGGGATGAAATTTCCAATCCTGGGCCCATATTTTGGGAGCAGCCAGCGTGCTGATTGCACAGGTGTGTGCAGGCCTTTTAGGGGAGGCCAGGCCATGATTCTGAGCTCCACCCTGGCAGACAGGAGGTCTCTGCTGAGGAGTCAGGAGGGCTCCACCCCGGCAGATAGGAGTCAGGAGGGCTCCACCCCGGCAGATAGGAGTCAAGAGGGCTCCACCAAGGAGAGGTGGAAGCCAAAAGCAGCAAGGAGCTGTTTGAGAATAGCTGTGTGCTAAAACAACCCTGTGGAAGAAGTCTGTGGGAGACAGATATAGAGTGGTATCCCTGAGAGAGCCAGAATGCTGAGTATTGTTTAATTTGTGTGATGGTGGAAACCCCTGCGTGGGAAACCTTTATGTTACGGGACATTCTTTAAATAAAATTGGGCAAAAAGGCCCTTAAAAAGAAGCGAGTTGCTTTGCGCTTTGAAGAAGCTCTACCACTTTGAAGCGAGTTCCCACAATATATATATATATATATATATATATATATTGTGACAGTGTGGCGATCTGTCACCCTGGATTCTCAACAAGGCAGGTTGAGGGGCTCCAGGGTAAGTGTTTGATACGGAGGAAAGTGGCTTTTCACTTTCCTCCTTTGTTTGTAAGGTCTGTTTTGGGATCTGGAGCCTGGAGATTTCGAAGCGATTTGGGAGGGATGAAATCTCCAATCCTGGGACCAGGTTTTGGGAATGGCCAGGAGACTGATTGCACAGGTGTGTGCAGGCCTTTTCAGAAAGTCAGGATCAGAGTTCTGGGCTCCACCCTGGCAGATAGGAGTCAGGTGGGCTTCACCTAGGAGAGGTGGAAGCCAAAAAGCAGCAAGGGGCTGCTAGAGACTAGCTGTGTGCTAGTGGTGTGCAAGAGCTGTGTCTTGAAGAAGTCTGCAGGAGACAGACATCAAGTTGAGTATAAGCCAGGAGGCTGAATCGGTGTTTTGTGTGATGGTGGATACCCCTGCGTGGGAACCTCTTATGTTTTGAACTTTCATTTAAATAAAAGTGGGCTAAAAAAGGCCTTGAAAAATAAGCGAGTAGCTGTGTGCGTTTAAAAGCTCTACCACTTTGAAGCGAGTTCCCACAATATATATATATACACATATACCTCATCTCTCAGTAGCATTTTATAATGGACTATACTGTATATAGCTTTTAGCATTAGTTTTCATTTTTATGATGGAGTATATTCAGTATCTAGCTTTTAGCATTAGTTTCTATTTTTATGATGCACCTGGAAAACAGTTCCAGTTCATGGCATCAGCGATGTCATTATGTATTTCGTCCCCGTCACAGATGTACATGGATTATGGAAGATCTGTCTGTTCTCCATTGTGTACAAAAACCGTTCATCTGAATCATCCAGTTCCGCCTGGTAATTCCCCAGCCGATGAGAACGATGCACTCAAATCCATCTCTATACCTCTTTGATCTTTCATCCTCGGTTTTGCAGTACAGAGTCATTTTTTATCTTGTCTTGTACAGCTAATAGTTGATCATTCTGTGACCCTGGATTGAGGCTCCACCCATAGAAAGTTTGAGTGCTGGAAGCCCCTCCCACAAGCCTTCACACCAGTTCTACGATGGTGGTTTGCTAGTTGTAAATATCACCAATTTCTAAATGGAAGATGGAGCGCCCTTATCATATTAAGTGCAACAGAAACCTGTATTATTATTTTAATGTGGCACTACCCCTTTAGGAGTCACTGAGTTTTTGGGTCCTCCTGTAGTCTTGCACAGCCAGGCAACACACATTTTCTTCCACGCTTGCATACTGGAAACAGTAAACAATCATTGAGCTTGGTTTTTTTGTAGTTTTATTAAGGGGTTTTGAACTTGGATGGGGTTAAGGGGTGCATGGGATGTCCAAGGGAACTGTAAGGACAACTTCTTAGCAACTATGTACAAGTCCATAGACAAAAGAGGCTTCTTCTTGAAAAGCTCTCCAGCCCTACTGGTGTACCACCTCAGACCCCAGATGAATCCTCCTCTTCACCCAGCTGCCTAAGGGAATCCCTGAGCAAGAAGACCCATAAACTGCCACTTTAGCAAGTGGCCCCAGATGAGGAGCTAGATGGGTTCTCCACCTGACCTCTCCCCTTATCTGGCCCAGGGGGTGCAGGATGACTCACTCTGCCACTCCTGCAAGCTTGTGGGTTGGTATCTGCCTTCAGGCCTTATGCTGGGTTAGCTCCTTCCCTGCTTCTGAGGCTGTCCTCTCTCAGGGGATGGTTGAGTTAGAGAGATCCTCCTGTCCATCCCCTGCCTGTAGGTAGGCTTGTGTCCTGGGCCCCCTCCCAGGCTCCACACCCCAGCCTTCTCACTCCATCTTCCACCCAACACTACCCCTGCTGATCAGGCTCTCTCCTATTTTAGGGCTGTCCTGGCCCCAATGTCAAGCCTTCTATCCTGCTTGGGGATTGACCAAGATCCCTTAGGTTTGCAGATCAGCCCCCTCCTCACCCCCACCTACTGTCTTCTAGAAACTTCTCAAGCTTCTAGAGCAGGGGGAGATAACAGAGAAGGAACTGACCTGCAGAGCCCTCAGCCCTGACCTAAATTAACATGGCTGACTCATCCCAGGCTGCTACTCAGCCTCTGACTAAAAACCTGTCTAGCTCCCCCTAGCTAAACTTGAGGGGCGCTACATTTAGGACAAGTCATATTCTAGTGGGAAGTTCCCTTAAAGAAGAACTCTCACGTCAATATTTTTTCAGTTTTCTGTTCCACAGGGGAAATTTGTGTCCCATGCTCCTATGTGCTATGTAAACCCAGCTACATGGCCAGAGATGGAGGGGGTGCCCTCTCTGACCTCATAGCTAAGCTTACAAAGTGTGTAGGAACATGGAAATTATACTACATGTACATTGTCCCATGGAGGACAGAACATTGAAAAATTCTGAAGTGTGAAAGAGCTGCAGAAGTTCAAATTCTCCCACCACCACTTCTACTGTTAAAGACTGTGCTGAACCATGTTGCATGTACAGAGTTACTGCTGCAGAGTTGCTTTCCAGTTTTCTCGATGTTCAGTATCCAGTCGGTTGGTCGAGGACCAATTGTTACAGCTGACGGGTGCGGGCTTGAGAGGAAGAACCCTTTCCCTGGCCACAGAAATACTGGCAGAAATCTGGAGATCTGCTGATAGAGAGAAGTCTCTTGGCCACTTGCTTTACATAAACCTCCCGGTTTGTTGGGTGCCTGCTTTGGGACACTCTTGTGTGAAGTATAAAGGCCGTCAGGACTTTGTCTAGTATAACCCTGCCTAATGGTGTAGCCAGGGCATTTTTTCTCAGAGATTAGGTGCAGGTACTCCCCCCTCTTGAGTCACCCCTTGTCTCCACCTCCAAGTGCCATCCCTTGGTTCCACGCCTCACCCGCCTCCTAGTACTACACCTATTAAAGAATATAGAACCAGGTATCATTTTGGGGTAAGTAATTTGTATGGAATTTGTTCATAGTAACAACAAAAGCAGTAAAAAAGAGCCCTGCAGCAAGCAAAAAAAGACCCCCATCAGCAACAGTAGATCCTCTGCAACAACAGGCACCCAAGAAACAATAGATTTCCTCCAGCAACAATATCACCCTGCAACAAAATACCCCCCTATAACAATAGATCCATCCCAGAAACAATAGGTCTTTCAACAGCCAGCATCAATAAACCCTACAGCACACTCCTTCAAAAGTAGATCCCTCCCAGAAACAAATGACCCGCCAATAACAATAGATTCCCCACCAGCAACAGTAGACCACCTCAGCAACAATAGACCCCCTTCAACAATAGATCCCGCAGCAGCCACCAACAATAGACCCTCCAGCACACCTGACTGTAGGTAGGGCCTAGGATTGTTGAACGGGCCTCAAAAGTCCTAAATTTTTCTAATTGTTCTATATTGATTTGATTGTATATGCTGTTTGTTTAACCCATCCTACCATTCCTGAAGGGCTTTTCCACCTAAAAAAAAAGTCCACAGGGCAGGTCACTACAGGTGCAGGGTAGAGGGGCCCAACAAATCCATCAGCTTCTTCAGGGGGTGAGCGATACAGTAGTCAGGGCAAGCAGGAGTCAGCAACAATCAGGCAGAGCTATCAATTTGGCAAGCAGAAGCAAAGTCAGAATTCAAGCCAAGGTGGAGATGAAATGGTCATCAGAGGTACCAAGACAGCAGGTATAAGACGAAATCTGGACACAAGTCAAGGTCAACAGAGGCAGATACAGAGTCAGGAGGCAAACTGGATCAAATACAATATAGCAGACACACAGGTCAGGTCACAGAAGCTGACAACCACTCAGAAACTCACGATAGAATGATTGGCACCAAAGCCAATGCCAGATATGCACACAGCCGCAGGGGCAGACTGACCATTTGGAAATTAGAGCACTGCCCGAGGGTCCGGGGTCAGTAGGGGGCCCCATGAGATGCCCCTGGTACCTTTATCATAGGCTTTTTTGAGTTTGGGCAAGGACACAGGGGCCCCATGATCCCCTAATGCCCAGGGCCCCATGTGTTGTCAGTCGGCTCCTGCTCAGAAACTCACGATAGAATGATTGGCACCAAAGCCAATGCCAGATATGCACACAGCTGCAGGTGCGGACTGACCATTTGGAAATTCGAGCACTGCCCGAGGGTCCGGGGTCAGTAGGGGGCCCCATGAGATGCCCCTGGTACCTTTATCATAGGCTTTTTTGAGTTTGGGCAAGGACAAGGGGCCCCATGATCCCCTATTGCCCGGGGCCCCATGTGTTGTCAGTCCGCCCCTGCTCAGAAACTCACGATAGAGTGATTGGTACCAAAGCCAATGCCAGATATGCACAGAGCCGCAGGTGCGGACTGACCATTTGGAAATTCGAGCACTGCCTGAGGGCCCGGGGTCAGTAGGGGGCCCCATGAGATGCCCCTGGTACCTTTTTCATAGGCTTTTTTTAGTTTGGGCAAGGATGCAGGGGCCCCATGATCCCCTATTGCCCGGGGGCCCCATGAGTTGTCAGTCCGCCCCTGCACAGCCGTGACCCTCAGCATTGTGAAGGCAGGTGCAGTCAGCTTTCTTCACTGTAGGTGGTGACCGGTATTGCAGCTGGAAGGGAAGTCAAGAGAAACCTCTTTCTTTATGGTTCCTGATCTCAGAGGCAGTGTTATGGTTGGCTACACTACATTCAGGTGACTCTGGTGGCCATCTTAGGTCAGCATAGCCTTTTTAAGTGCCTGCCCCCAGGATTTGGCATGCATTTGCAAGTGCATAGGGTAGAGACACAGTCAGAAAAAGTGATTAGCGCCAGAGAGAGGTTCTGGACACGTAGGGACAGGCTAGAGACATCCTGTGTCGGAATCCTCACCATTGGGCTCAGACTCGCCAGGCCACATTCCACTGTCTGAGACTTATGTAGACCATAGACGGGTCGACAACCAGCTGTTTTTAAAAAAAACCCCGAAAAATCGGTCGTTCGTTCGGCTGACGTTACCACAAACGGTAAAAAAATCGGCCGATTTTCATCCCGTCTACGGCCAGCATTTAACCCCATAATTACTTCTGTCCCTTGCAGAGAGCTCCGCTATTATATTTTACATGAAAGTCTTGCGGTTGCAACAATGTATCCATTTGTATCCATTTCGGATACGGGTGTTTTTATTCGGATACAAATAGATACATTGTTGCAACCGCAAGACTTTCATGTAAAATATAATAGCAGACTGGAATTCTTCTTCTTCTTCTTCTTTTTCTTCTTTCTTCTTCTTCTTTTTTTTTTCTTTTTCTTCTTTTTCTTCCTTCTTCTTCTTTTTTTTTCTTTTTCTTCTTCTTCTTTTTTTTCTTCTTGCAGGTCACGGCTCATGCGCAGATTTTTTATCGGTAAAACGATCGACTGATTCACCCATCATTGCCAGGAAGATCGTCCAATCGTCAAAATCGGCCGCAAATTTTCCAACATGCCCGATAAAAAAATGTGCAAAAAGCCCGGAAAACGGCCGACCAATTAACCCACTAACAGTGTGAAAATTGGCCGATTTTTTTTCTGGCCGAGAAATCGGCTGGTTTTCGACCCGTCTATGGCCCCCATTATTCTGAATGCATCTGAACCTGCTCCATTCTTCAAGTTGCCTAGAACCAGGGGTGAACTGACAACTCATGAGGCCCCCGGGCAATAGGGGATCATGGGGCCCCTGTGTCCTTGCCCAAACTCAGAAAAGCCTATGAAAAAGGTACCAGGGGCATCTCATGGGGCCCTCAGGCAGTGTCCGAGTTTCCAAATGGTCAGTCCACCCCTGCCTACAACTGCGAGTGTTTCCCAGTGTGGTGCCCTGTTTGTATATTTGGGCTGTTTCTTCAATGCAAATCTTATGTGCAACCGGTGTGTTTGCTGCCGCAGCACCACGGTACACCTCCCCATAATTGGTCCATGGGCTGCAATAGGTGCAACCATGAGTCTGGACTTCCTGACACATGTACATACTGAGAAATATTTGTGCCCAAATGGCAATGTATAAAACTTATTATCCAGAACTTTACACTTTGTAATCAATCAGGTTGCCATCTTCAATTTCCCAGCGTGGTATGGAAGAAGGAAAGCTCCTAGGAATCGCAGGCTGCCCATAAGGTCCCACACCGGGAGAATCCACAGTTATTTGTTTGCAGCCTTGCAGTTTTAACTTTGATGTTCTGAGTGGTCCCGCTGATCTTTCTAATATATAAAATTAAACACTGAGCCCGGGCTTTCCTTATTCAGCAACTGCCAACAGCTCTCTGCTGATATATACAGTTTTTTTCGCAGCAATGAAAGTTTTCCATTTAGCTTAATGGTTCTGGTTATCTGCAGAGGCCTCATCGTGGAAAAGGCTCTTCAGTTCTTCATTCTAAAATTTACTTCCTATAAAGCGAACGACGTGGCTGATTACACTCTCGACTGTTGAAAAGAAGTCATTTTGCAGAGTCTGTAATGTGGTCGATGTTCTCTAAGTGGGATCGTCTACAGATATTTGTTCTAGGCGGCTGGCTGCAAATAATTGATTTACAATTCATTAGAAGATACAGGCAAGAAGTTTAAAAGTAAAATGCGCGAGGACGGAATTTGTGTAATTTGTTAAACCGAGAGTGAACTCCACAGATTGTACAAATTATGTAAAACTCAGATCTTGTTAAAGGGTAACACTAAGAAAATGTATCTTTCTGTCCGTGTTTTCCAGTTCAACTCTTGTGTTGTCACCATGTCACATGGGCTTACAATGGAGACACACATTACGCAGCTATCGTCCGATGTTGTCTGTAACGGAACCAACCCAATCTGCGCTTGGGTATTTCCGTTATAATACCCCGTCCGAACACTGACCACAGACAGCACAGCCGACCAAACAAGACTAGACAACACCAGTCTGTCTGAACATGAAACTCTTTATTTGAAACTCAAACTGGCTTTTTATGCACTCAAGGGACAAATCCCCCCTCCCTGCATAATGACACAGGGCAGGGCAATCTACACTTAGCAACAAGAGACACACAGGTATTCAAACTTCACACCAGCAGACAGTCCCATCAGGAGGGAGGGCTGCTGGAGACACCCCCCCACTAAGCTAATACACATAAACACATACATCCCATAATAGTTTGCTTCCAAGCAAGACACACAATAGAACAATGGGATGCAACCACATGGCATTAAACAATCAACAACTCCCCCACCCCAATATTAGGACAAGGGGAGCTGAGACAGGGGTCTCCCCACCTGTCTAACGTGCACTGGGCTCCATGGGCCCCCACCCAAAGTGACTCCCATCACATTGTCACCATCAGGAAATCGACACTGGGAAATGCCACCACTGCGGTACATGTAGACTAGAAATGGCTGCAAAAAGTTACTTAGTTAAATAGGCTGAAAAAATACACTAGTCCCACCAATAAAAAAAAGGCACAGGAGTGCTGAGATGTAAGAAAGTATCATCTGTGGGCAGTCATCAGTGTGAACAGGCACTCCTATAATGACCTGCGAGTGTCCTTTTATATACCATTGTACCGCAGGTTAAGGCCATGTGGTGATGTACCCCTAGGGCAGCCTTGCTCAGCCAGGGTTCTGTGGAACCCTACGATCCTTCCAGAGGTTGATAGGGGTTCCTTGAGCAATAAGTCATTTTGGTCTATAAGTTAGGTTCCCACTGACACTAATGGTCTTTTTTAGCTATCTGTAAGGGGGGTATTCCTCCAACTGACCACCAATGAAAGGAGCATTCATCCCACTGACCATCGATGTAAGGAACATTCTTTCCAATGACCACCAATGTATGGGACATTATTCACACTAATCACCAATTTAAGAGGGATTCGTCCCACTTGTCACCATAGTAAGGAGCATTCTTCCCACTGATCCCCAATGTAAGGAGCATTCTTCCCACTGATCACCAATGTAAGGGACATTCTTCCCACTGACCACCAATGTAAGGAGCATTCTTCACACTGACCACCAATGTAAGGGGCATTCTTCCCACTGACCACCAATGTAAGGGGCATTCTTCACACTGACCACCAATGTAAGGGGCATTCTTCCCACTGATCACCAATGTAGGGAGCATTCTTCCCACTGATCACCAATGTAAAGAGCATTCTTGCCACTGACCACCAATGTAAGGGACATTCTTCCCACTGACCACCAATGTAAGGGACATTCTTCCCACTGACCACCAATTTAAGGAGTATTCCTGCCACTGACTTCCAAATTTAGGGAGCATTCTTCCCACTGACCACCAATGAAAGAAACATTCTTCCCAATGACCACCAATGCAAGGATCATTCTTCCCACTGACCACCAATGTAAGGAGCATTCTTCCCACTGACCACAAATTTAAAGAATATTCTTGCCACTGACCACCAAATGTAAGGAGCATTCTTCCCACAGAGCACCAATGTAAGGAGCATTCCTCCCACTGACCACCGATGAAAAAAGCATTCTTCCCAATGACCACCAATGTAAGGATCATTCTTTCCACTGACCACCAATGTAAGGTTTAATCTTCCCACTGACCACTGATGAAAGAAGCATTCTTGCCACTGACCACCAATGTAAGGAACATTCTTCCCACTGACCACCAATGTAAGGGACATTCTTCCCACTGACCACCAATGTAAGGGACATTCTTCCCACTGACCCCCAATGTAAGAGACATTCTTCCCACTGACCACCAATGTAAGGGACATTCTTCCCACTGACCACCAATGTAAGGGACATTCTTCCCACTGACCACCAATGTAAGGGACATTCTTCCCACTGATCACCAATGTAAGGGACATTCTTCCCACTGACCACCAATGTAAAGGACATTGTTCTCAATGACCACCAAGTAAGGGACATTCTTCCCACTGACCACCAATGTAAGGGACATTCTTCCCACTGACCAACAAGTAAGGGACATTCTTCTCACTGACCACCAATGTAAAGGACATTGTTCTCAATGACTGCCACGCTAATACAGTATACTCTAAGCTGTAGATATAGTAAATATTAGGGCTTCCCTTAAACATTCCTCCCTGTTAATAAAGCAGAGAAAGGCTGAACCAGGCGGTTTGCACATGACAACCTGGGGCTCAAATGAGATGAGAACCATTGGCAGAGGAGGACACGGAGGTGTGGACAGGGTGAGTAATTCTCTTCTTTCTTTCACAGGAGACGTAAAGAGAACTTTATTTTCCTCAAAAAAGATGGAGCTGAAATTTAAAATCTGATGAAGGATCCAATCCTCTCTAACTCTTTATAATTAAACCAAAAAGGAAATGTCTTGGCTGCAGTTCCAGAGATGAAATATGCGAATGCAGGATTTCTAATACGCCTTCAGAAAAGTCTAATCCTTTTATGACAAGCAAGTCACAGTTTACTTTCTAATAACAAACATTCAATCCTTAAACCCCTTCTTCATTCTTAATGTCATTTAACTGTAGGTAGGATTAATTCCAAGGAGTGAAACGCGAGACGTCCGAAGAAAGAAATCTCTGCTGACTTTTCCTTAATGAGAAAATAATCTTGGGGTAAAACAGCTGTACTTAATGAAATTATCTCCTGAATACGCATTAGAGCTAGCCCTGGGTCATACGGGAGTTTGCATTTATTAAACTAAACTGTAGTGTGTGCTGGTGATGAGCGATATTGAATGTTTTTATTTCCCTGATATTTCTAAGAAAATCAGGAGATTATGGTAAAATTTATCCATTATGGTGAAATGCATACAAAGGACCTGTAATGTGAAGGCTATGCTCAGAAAGGTCAAAGGACCAGATGGCAAAAGACTAGTAATAAGTGTAGCAGGGTGTTCCCGGCTGTGGGGCTGATTTACTAAAGGCAAATAGACTGCAGTGAATTTATACCTCATTTACTAAGCTCTGGAGCAACTGCTCTTACAGAGTGCAACTTCACTTTGCAAAGTACGCAGTCTATTTGCCTTTAGTAACCCTATGAGTCCACCTACTCAATCCTCTTTCTTGCCCCCAGGGTGTGTCGGCTTGCTCATCGACCACTCCTGCTCCTCCATTAGTGCAGATTAAAGGTCCCATTAACCAGAGATTGCAACTTCAGTCCTGTGATGTTTAAAGTTCCTGATATGGTGGTATCCGCTGTCTTCTGCTAGCAGTAGTGGGGCCCATAAACAGTAGTGAATGCTGGTAAATCAATGAAGTTAAACAGATAAGCTAAGGCACTGCTCAAAGCAAAGGTTTCCTGCTAACTGAGGTGTAAAGGGGTTTGCGTGCAGCGATGACAGAAAGAGGTTAGGCATCCACCCGCTCACCAATCCTATGGATAGCATGGCCTCCTAGGAAGAACAGTCTGGATAAAAGCGCACAGAAGTGTCCCAAAGGAAATAAGTGAATGGTATATGTCAACTGTGATTAGTGGGGAAAAAACTCACTGCTGCTGGGAAAAACACATTGGTTCATAACTCCTAGGAACAAGAGTTCTTGCCCAGGCTCTTGGCTGTTTGTGGGGATGTGCAGAGTTACTGCCAGAAGGTTTGTCTGTGCAAGAAGCAGAGATGTCTATGTAAAGATTAGACAGTGAAAGTCCCGATGCAGAGAAGCTGATGCGATCCTGGTGTGACGATTGGCATCACTGATGTGCAAAGTCCTGCAGCAGTAGGCCAGCGATCTGTCTCTGGAGGAGAACGGCAGTCCCCCGTGTTCAGCTCTGAACCCCACACCAAGAGAGAGACAGTCCTTTGCTGTAGAATATACCTGCTTTCCCAGTATTCTTCTCGTTCACTAGTATTCTGGTGGCTGTAGTTCAATCAGGACTCTGGAGTACAGGATGTATTGGCTATAGGACTACAGGTCCCAAGTTTCTCTGCTGTCAGAAAAACTGAACCCACTCTGCTAACAGGAAGTAATGAAGTGGTCCCAGCACTCGGCACTAGGGGGAAAAGGATTAATCATTGTCTCATGTGTAAATGTCCCTGAATGGGATGATGATATTGCCGACAGCTAGCTACACTTGGTAATAGAGGTTAACAGGTTGTGGACTTCAATTCCTACAAATCTCTGCACCGGGAGGAAGAGAGCTTCACCATTTTCCTGGGCAAATTGATCCAGATTGGGGAAGCCCTGACAGAAGAACAAAGGGTGCAGACTTATTGTGAGCATCTGCACTCTACATCTGAGAAATCAGAGCCAAGGCAACTAGCTAAGTGGACCTGGTGCTGTGTCTGTGCACCCATGTCAGGGAGAGAGGACGGGGAGTGAGTCACATGCTTCCCCATACCTGTATGTACCTGGTCCTTTTCTTCACTCCTAGCAGCAAAAGACCCAATAATGGAGAGCATATGCATAGTTAAATTTCTCCCTGTTCCAACGATCTTCACTGTCTGTTCACTGTACAATCTTTCCTTCAAAGACATCCTCCAGGTCTTCTTAGTGCACATGCAACCTGTGGCCCCATTCATTTGTAGTGATAGGCTTTGTTTTTTTTGCTAGTCAGAGGCCGGGTAGCAGCCTGGGATGAGTCAGCCTGGGAGTGAAGCAGGAGTTCACTTCAGGACAGACTCGGAGGCTCTACAGGTCAGGGCTTCTGACGTCCTCCCACCCTTTCTGGAAAAGGGGCGGAGGAGGAGAGAAGGCCCAGATCTGCATGTTTGAGGGAACGTGGCCAATCCACAGGCAGGAGGCCAGGCATGGTGGTCAAGGATAACCCTTAAATTTTCCAGAGCCTGGAGTCAGGTGGAAGATGGACTGAGAGGAGGCTGGAGTGTGGAGCCTGGGAGGGGGCCTCAGGGAGGGGAGCCTACCTACAGGCAGGATAATGGAAAGAAGTATCTCCACTACCCAAGGTCTCTTAGGGAGGGCATTCTATTCAGCAGGGAAAGAGACAGCCTAGTTAAAGGCCTGAATGTAACTACCAACCCACCACGCTGACAGGACAGGACAGTGTGAGTACTTCTATACACCCTGGGCCAGATAAAGGGAGAGGGCAGTCAGGTGCAAGAGCCAACTAGTTCTCATCCAGGACTACCTAATTACTAGATCTTCGAATCCCTTGCCCAGGGCTACCCTCAGTGCAGCCGGGTTAAGAAGAAGGATTCATCTGGGGTCTCAGTGCTCCTTAAAGAGACAGTGCTATATTTTTCGGATCTACATTTTTTGTACAGTGTACAGGTTGAAAAGAAGTTTGTCCTCTATCTTACAGTTCCTTGGGCATCTCATATATCCCTAGACCTCATCCAACTTGTTAACCCCTCAATAAAAACAACTAAAAAACCAGCTCAAGGACTGTTTTACTGACTCCAAGTGTGGAAATGTGGAAAATACAGGTTGTCTGGCTGTGCAGAACTTAGGGGGACCCGATCAAATCCAGTGGCCCTCAAGTTGGGTAGCGCTACACATTCATACAGGTGAGCAGGTTAGTATAGGTCTCTCATAGAAATGAATGGGGCCGCTTACTTATGCACCCTAAAAATAGACCAAACGGGGGACGGTTTAGGAGGAAATTCTTGGGTACTATGGGTGAGGCTGCACAGTGAAGATTGCAGGGACACGGAGAAAGGTCAGTATGTAACCAGGTAGGCACTCACGGGGTTGGGAAATTCATTAAAAGGCAACTTGCACCCAAGATTCATTTGTCCTTTAAAGTATGAATTTCTAATGTACACAGAAGCTCGACCTAGGCTGCCCGAGCCCTGTCATTATCTAGGAAGTCTGCTTCTTCTCTGCTGTTAAAATTTATATTTCTTCAGATGGCGTCTGAACATGAAAGAGAATCACTGAGACTAAGATTCTCGTCTGCACAGTGTCAAGAAGGGGCGTACAACCAAAAGATCAGATTAGAGGAACAGAAAGAAGCAGCATCGCTAAATGCCCACCCATGTGCAAATTAATTTTTCATTTTATATGGTACCAGATTTTTTTTTCAGTGCTCTTGTGTTCAAACCAAGTAGTAAGTGTTCACATATTGTAGGTACCGTATTTTTTGCTCCATAAGACGCGCTTAGGTTCTAGAGGAGGAAATCAAGAAAAAAAATATTCTGAAGCAATGGACTGCAGACACAGTACAGGCTATGACCAGAAACTGCGGACATAGTACAGGAGATGACCAGAGACTGCAGACATAGTACAATAGATGACCAGAGACTGCGGACATAGTACAGGAGATGACCAGAGACTGCAGACATAGTACAATAGATGACCAGAGACTGCGGACATACTACAGGAGATGACCAGAGACTGCGGACACAGTAGAGGAGATGACCAGAGGCTGTGGACACAGTACAGGAGATGACCAGAGACTGAGGACGTAGTACAAGAAATGAACAGAGACTGCGGACGTAGTACAAGAAATGATCAGAGACTGTGGACATAGTACAGGAGATGACCAGAGGCTGCGGACACAGTACAGGAGATGACCAGAGACTGCGGACACAGTACAGGGGATGACCAGAAACTGCTGACATAGTACAGGAGATAACCAGAGACTGCGGATATAGTACAGGAGATGACCAGAGACTGCAGACATAGTACAGGAGATGACCAGAGACTGCAGACATAGTACAGGAGATGACCAGAGACTGCAGACGGGGTATATTTCCCTTGCGTCATTCAGAAGTAGAGCGGGGTATACTTCCCTTGCGTCATTCAGAAGCAGAGCGGGGTATACTTCCCTTGCGTCATTCAGAAGTAGAGCAGGGTATATTTCCCTTGCGTCATTCAGAAGTAGAGCGGGGTATACTTCCCTTGCGTCATTCAAAAGTAGAGCGGAGTATACTTCGCTTGCGTCATTCAGAAGTAGAGCGGAGTATACTTCCCTTGCGTCATTCAGAAGTAGAGCGGAGTATTCTTCCCTTGCGTCATTCAGAAGTAGATCGGAGCATACTTCCCTTGCGTCATTCAGAAGTAGAGCGGGGTATACTTCGCTTGCGTCATTCAGAAGTAGAGCGGGGTATACTTCCCTTGCGTCATTCAGAAATAGAGCGGGGTATACTTCCCTTGCGTCATTCAGAAGTAGAGCGGAGTATACTTCCCTTGCGTCATTCAGAAGTAGAGCGGGGTATATTTCCCTTGCGTCATTCAGAAGTAGAGCGGGGTATACTTCCCTTGCGTCATTCAGAAGTAGGGCGGGGTATATTTCCCTTGCATCATTCAGAAGTAGGGCGGGGTATATTTCCCTTGCGTCATTCAGAAGTAGGGCGGGGTATATTTCCCTTGCGTCATTCAGAAGTAGAGCGGGGTATACTTCCCTTGCGTCATTCAGAAGTAGAGCGGGGTATACTTCCCTTGCGTCATTCAGAAGTAGAGCGGGGTATACTTCCCTTGCGTCATTCAGAAGTAGAGCGGGGTTTACTTCCCTTGCACCATTCAGAAGTAGAGCGGGGTATACTTCCCTTGCACCATTCAGAAGTAGAGCGGGGTATACTTCCCATGTCTCATTCAGAAGTAGAGCGGGGTATACTTCCCTTGCACCATTCAGAAGTAGAGCGGGGTATACTTCCCATGTCTCATTCAGAAGTAGAGCGGAGGATCCTTCCCTTGCGTCATTCAGAAGTAGAGCGGGGTATACTTCCCTTGCGTCATTCAGAAGTAGAGCGGGGTATACTTCCCTTGCATCATGGGGGTTGTTACATTTTGAGATGTAGAAGTGACCACAAACATACAGTAACCAAATCAAACATTTGGTGCTGGGATATCATTATTGTTTTTGTCCAAGGAGAGGGTTTTCCATCTTCCCTTAGGACAATGTTCATTTTTTTATGGCCATTTTCAGACTTTCAAGCTTTTCTTCTGCACATTATAATTTGTGAGGACGTGGACCAATTGTTGGATAATAGAGTGGAAATATTTGTTCGAAGCTGGGATCAAGCGTCCGCCTTTCGGAACAAATAACCAATTTCAGCCTTGATCTGTAAAGCAGAGACTGAAGTGCTCCCATTCTGCAATACGACACCGACTGAGGCGCTGGCCATCTGCAGAGCATGCTAGATACGACTGTCTGGTCTGTCTGGGAAATGATTGGTGTTTTAGATAGATGATCAGATTTTTATTAAAACATACCATATATCATTGTTTTTCGAGACTGCGACCAATAATCGTTAACCTTTATTACATTTATTGTTATTGTCCATCATTAAAATGTCATAGAAACATTAAAATACAGAGTTCTGATATACAGTATATGGACCATCTTAATATTATTGCAATCTCTCCATCCTGGGCCCCTCTGTACAGGGGCCCCAGGACAATAGAGGATCCTAGTTAACATTCTGAAGTATAGGAGGTTATCAGTGTTGGGGACCTGCAAGTTACAGCTGGGAACTATATGTCTCTACTCCTCTCTCACTATACTATTGAAAAAATAGGGACTTCTGGACAGGAACAGACTGACAACTCATGGGGCCCCCGGGTAATAGGGGATCATGGGGCCCCTGTGTCCTCGCCCACATTCAAACCACACCCAAAAAAGCCTATGAAAGGTACCAGGGTATCACGTACCTGGTGATGGAGGCTAGTGGAGAGAGGGCTTCCCTTGCGGCTAAGTTCCGGACTCCCCTGAGAGTAGGACAGCAGGAGTCGGCCCAAAGTTGCACAGGTCGCCTGTAGGAGTGCTGGTTGGTGGTCCACTCAGAAGCACAGCTGATGTACGGAGATAGGTCTGCAGACAGGAGGCACTTGTGCGTGGTATACAAGGATTTAGATGTTTACTGGGTAGTCAGTTCAAGCCAAGGTCAGGTACCGGGTGGGAATCAGAGTAGACATAGTCAGATGGGAAAGCCGAGGTCATTCACAGAGGAGCGAGAGAGAGTACCGTAAGCCAAGCCGAGGTCAGATGAGGGGTAAATCAGAGTAGACAGGTCCAGGAGCAAGCCAAATCGGTAACAGGAAATCATAAGTAAGTCAGAACTACAGGAAACAGGAAGCAGGAACAGGGCATGGGGAGCTAGAGATCATCCAGCAACCAAAGGAAGTGATGAGCCTCCTTATAAAGGCCATCTGGCACCAGAATGAGGCTGATGTGTACTTCTGCGGCCATGTAGAGTATTGGCAGAAATGCCAGATCTTCCAGAACCTCTGGACAGGACCCTGACACCGGAGCATCTCATGGGGTCCCCTACTGACCCCGGGCCCTCGGGCAGTGCCCGAGTTCCCAAATGGACAGTCCGCCCCTGCATCTGGCTATATCACACTACCACCTTTGGGGATGTACAAGTAGTAATCTGGACCATTAAACCTTCAATCCTCCCTTTTTAGTTTGCTACCCCCCCAAAAAACTCCCGAGGAAGTGATGCAATAATCAAAAAATTGTGTTGAGTACCTGATGTACCTCTGTGACCAAGCCCTGGTGGTGGGCGGGGTAAAACATGTCAGAGGGCATGGCTAGAATGGTGGCTGAGGCCATTCCTCAACATTGGACTTCTGGGGTTAGTTGAGTAGTGTCCATCCCTTCACTTGCATTAGCTGACACTGGAATTGCTCAGACTCATGCTCCGTTCTTCTCACTTGCCGGTGGGGTGATCCTTTTTCTTCCATCCACAGCTTGGAGCGGCGCCATAAGATATACTTTTTACTAAATACCTGATGTAGCCCTACTATTGGTGTCACTGACTTGCTGACCACATCCAGAAAGAGCCTATCCAGACTATAGCTATAAAGAGCCCACCCTGATCACAGCTGAAGAGAGCCTACTCTAATGATAGCAGAAATGCGCTTACTCTGATCCACAATTGGAGAGAGCCTACCCTGACCATGACTGGAAAGAGCTTACCCTGACCATGGCCAGAGGGAGCCTACCCTGACCACCGCTGGAGAGAGCCTATTCTGACAACAGCAGAAGAGAGCTCACCATGACCCACGACTAGAGAAAGCCTACCATGAACACTGCTGGAGAGAGCCTACCCTGACCACAGCTGGAGAGAGCCTACCCTGACCACAGCTGGAGAGAGCCTACCCTGACCATAGCCAGAGAGAGCCTACCCTGACCACAGCTGGAGAGAGCTTATTCTGACAACAGCAGAAGAGAGCTCACCGTGACCCACGACTAGAGAAAGCCTACCATGAACACTGCTGGAGAGAGCCTACCCTGACCACAGCTGGAGAGAGCCTACCCTGACCACAGCTGAAGAGAGCCTACCCTGACCATAGCCAGAGAGAGCCTACCCTGACCACAGCTGGAGAGAGCTTATTCTGACAACAGCAGAAGAGAGCTCACCGTGACCCACGACTAGAGAAAGCCTACCATGAACACTTCTAGAGAGAGCCTACCCTGACCACAGCTAGAGAGAGCCTACCCTGACCATGACTGGAGAGAGCCTACCCTGACCATGACTGGAGAGAGCTTACCCTGACCATGACTGTAGAGAGCCTACCCTGACCATGACTGGAGAGAGCTTACCCTGACCATGACTGGAGAGAGCCTACCTTGACCATGACTGGAGAGAGCTTACCCTGACCAAATGACAAATGAAAAACAACACTACATCTGTGGTCAGAATTGCCAATTGCTTTATTATATTCAGGAACAGGATGGAGGGATTTCAAGATTATGGTAACTATACATCAACACTATTTTAATGTTTCAATGACATTTTAATGATGGATAAAAATGATAAACATAATTCATTTTAGTGATGATTGATGACAAAGGTAATACCAGTAAAAGGACACATATTGGGCTGGACCTCCTCTGCATCAGTCTGTCCAGATGTGGTCAAGGTAGGCTCTCCCCAGCTGTGGTCATGGTAGGCTTTCTCCAGCAATAGTCAGGATAGGCTCTCCCCAGCTGTGGTCATGGTAGGCTTTCTCCAGCAATGGTCAGGATAGGTTCTCTCCAGCTATGTTCAGAGTAGGCTCTCTCCAGCAATGGTCAAGGTAGCCTCTTTCTGGCTGTGGTTGGCAAGTCATTGACACCAACAGTAGGGCTACATCAGGTACGCCCCCCCAATGTCTTTTGTGATTATTACATCACTTCCTCAGAAATATTTTGGTAAGGTAGCAGTCTATAAAGGGAGTTAATAGTCCAGATTACTACTTGCATGTCCCCAATGGTGGTAGTATGATATATCCAGAAGTCCCTTATAGTAAGGGAGGAGTAGGGAAGTATAGTCCCTTATAGTCCCTAGCTGTAACTTGGAGGTCCTCAACAATGATGACCTTCTATACTTTAAACTGGTCTTGTCCTGTTGAGTGCAAATAGCGTGTTTGCAAGGAGCCTTTATCGTCCTTGGTCCCAGGATGGAGGAATTGAAATAACATGGTGGATATATATCAGCATTTTAATGATGGATAATAACAATGAAGTGGTAAAAGTCCTGAATAATCATAGTATATTGTATGTTTATAGAATGGAGATGATGGGATGAGTGGGGTGAAACACATCCCTTCATAATGGGCAGAGAAGTTGTCCAGACTCAGGAACTCAGCTTAGGGCTGGTGGGAACCCCTCATAATGGACACAGCACGTGTACAGACCAGGAATTTAGCACATGGATGGTGGGAACCCCTCATAATGGGCCAAATAGATGTACAGACCTGGGAACTCAGCACATGGATGGTGGTAGCCCCTCATGATGGGCACAACAGGTGTACCGACCAGGAACTAACTACATGGATGGTGGTAGCCTCTCATAATGGGCACAACAGGTGCACAGACCTTGGAACGCAGAGCAGGGAGGGGGGGAACTTTTCATAATGGGCACAGCAGGTTTACAGACATAGGAACTGAGCACATGGATGGTGGGAACCCCTCATAGTGGATGCCTGGGAACTCAGCACATGGATGGCGGTAGCCCCTCAGAGCAAGCACAATAAATGTACAGACCTTGGAACTCAGCACAAAGATATCACCCATAATGTCTCTGAGAGATACAAGGAACTGTCTGGTGGTTTAACTATCCAACATCCGCCAAACACTGAAATGTCAATCTTGGGTGGGCTGACCTTTTAAGTCTCTTCGTTTATGGCCCCAACAATCCATAATATATTTTGATGTAGTAAATGACCATTAATTGTATCCTTTAACTTCTCCAGCAATATAACTCCCCCGTTACAGCTCTATAACATCATTTACTGCCCTTTTATTGCTCTTCCCAATATGATAATAATTCCTTTTTACAGGTTCTGGTAAAAATTATGGCGCCATAACAGGATACAAATGGCGGTCTGGTTAAAGCACTTAATGTAAAGGTTATGGAATTTCTGATATTTGTTTTTTGTGCTTGTTTATTTACAGATTATGTATCAATTTTCCGTATACCTAAAGAATCATGACTCCGTTGTAAATTATGATAAAATAAATATATCACAGTAAAGGCCTCCTTCGCACAGCCATTTGTCTTTGTGGCTTCAACCAGCAGGTGCTGCATGCAGGCAGTCCATGTTAGTCTATGGGGTTGCAGCGGCTGCACGGATACAGCCGTTCACCCTGATATGACAGGCATGGACCATTATTCCGCATCCTATACCTGTCAAATTAGGACGAGCAGTTTTGTCCCTGCAATCACTGCATCCCCATAGACCAGGGGTATTGAATTAAAATTCAAGGAGGTCCGGTCACTAAAATTTTCTTCTGGCCGAGGTCCGAATAGGGTGTGCCATTCCCATTACATCAGGTGTGCCCATAAGTGTGTCCCCTTACATTAGGTGTCACCATCTGAATGCAACTTCACATCATGTATTCCCATTATATCGACATTCCAATTAACCCCAAAGGTGTCCAGTAGGGTTGAGGTCAGGGCTCTGATGTTGGATGAGAAGACTTGGCTTACCATTGACGTTTCAATTCAACCCAAAGGTGTTCAGTAGGGTTGCGGTCAGAGCTTTGATGTTGGATGAGAAGACTTGGCATACCATTAGTCAGCGCTTTATGCAGTTACTCCACACCAAACTGGTCAAACCATGTCTTTATGGACCTGGCTTTCTACACAAGGGCATAGTCATACTGAAACTGAAAAAGGTCTTCACCAAACTGCTACCAGGATGGATGGAAGCATGTAATTGTCTAAAATGTCTTTTAAAATGTCTTAAATGATGTAGTATTAACAGCACCCTTCACTGGAGACTCCTGAACTCCTTCATTTGCAGAGGGATGTCCAAACTAAACTGGTCAAACCACGTCTTTATGGAGCTGCTTTTCTGCAATAGTTATGCTGGAACAAAAAAAGGCCTTCACCAAACTGTAGCCACCAGATTGGAAGATCGCTATGGTCTAAAATGTCTTTGTATGGTGTAGTAATAACAGGCGTGATGGTCAGATGTTCACAATCTTTTGGCCATAACAGTTTAAATAAAAATATTGAAAAAAAATGTAGTCTTTCTTCTTGAATTCCAGTGCTTGGAATGACTCTTCCCAGGAAATGTCCATCTGACAGAAAATTTCAGCATCCAGTTTTTCCCTTGTGCCCTGTGAATTCTGGTGTATATTTCCTTATCACTGACACCTCCGGATACACAAAGTGGAGGAGCGATTGGTGGAGGAAAGAGCGGATTACAGCGAAGAATGTAGCAGTAGCTGTTTGTTATAATGTAAATCGCTCAGCTACGTGACTGGGGAGGTTCAACAGCTGTGACCTGCCACTGCAGGCTGTGCGAATTGCATTGTGCTGTTTATAAGAATTCATGCATGCATCAAATTTAATAATTGTGAATGGCAAACACTGCGTTTGACAAGAAAAGGCTGCTTTGATCTGCTTTGTCTGCAGTTGCAATGCACGTCAAAAAGACACATTGGGGTTTATTTACTAAAGCTGGAGAATCCAAAATCAGACTCCCTTCTGCATAGAAACCAATCAGCTTCTAACCTCAGCTTTTTCAATGAAGCTTTGGCAATGAAACCTGGAAGCTGATTGGTTTCTATGCAGAAGTGAGTCTGATTTTGCACTCTCCAGCTTTAGTAAATAAACCCCATTGCGTCAAAAAAAAATGCAGCGCAATGCAAAGCAGGTCCAACACAGCCTTTGTGGATCTGTGTTCCCAAAGCATGCCATATGCAGGAAAATGCCCATTGACATAAGTCCTAAAGGTCCTGATTTCTATCATACCCCCAGTAATGGAGGTCCTGATATCCAATGATCATTTTTTTCAGTTGATTCTGACGCAGTTGACTGCACACTTGCTTTCCTTCGTCCAGGGAGCCGCCGCTGGTATGTACAGCCTGTTGTACAAATGAGAGGCTGTACTCAACCATAGTCACGTAAATGGCGATGCTTTTATGTATTGACTTGCACGCACAGATGGTCTACTTCACAAACACAAAGGTTGCACTTTTGGGATGTATATAATACATGCATACACATGTAAACGCTGATGCACAGAAGTATAGGTGTTTACTCAATTACAGCTATGTACAGCCATTCCCTTGTGTAGACTGAACGTGCAAACTGTGGCTCCTCAGGCATGGGAGAGCTCGGAGAATAGTATGCTAGGCATGGAAAATGCGTGCTTATGTGTGTGCATGGGGCCTGAAAAATGAATGTCACCTGGTGAAAATAAAGGTCCCTGTCCTAGTTCTCCAGCTTTGAGGACTGAATCTTTTCTCTCTTTTTCTTTCTCACTCTTTCTCTTCTATCTCTATGTTTTTTCTTCTTCTCTATCCTCTCCTCTCCTCTTCTCTCCTTTCCCTTTTCCTCTCCTCTCCATTGAACCATCCCTTCTCCTCTTCTCTCCTCTCCACTCTACCTTCCCTTCTCTACTCCTCTCCCTTTTCCTCTCTTCTACCTTCTCCTCTCCTCTCCCTTTTCCTCTCTCTTCTCTTCCCTTCCCTTCCCTTCTCGTCTCTTCTCTTCTCTCTTTTCTCTCCTCTCCTCTTCTCTCCATTCTACCTTCCCTTCTGTAATAAAAATCAAAAAATGTGGCGCTACTCATAAAACTTAAAAAATACTAATCAAAAAAAACTATTTTAAAATATATATAACAAATACAATACACCTTGTGAGATAAATATATATATAATAATCAAGTGGTCATAGTGATCAGAAAATATATATTAAACTAATATCATAAAAAACATAGTGTACAAATACTGTGTATTAACAATCTTTGTGACAATTTCTAGCACATGAAAGCAATAAATAATTATAATAATTAAACTGTGATCAATCATGCAAATAAAGTGCAAAAAATGTCACACTAAAAACACAAACGAAAAATAAAAAATGTGTAGACAAATGTCCAATAGGTGGGTGACACCACTACTGCAATTGCAAGCACACGTGATCATATAGTGACTCCAAGTGCAGAAACTCCAACACACGGCTAGATTAGCCTCTCACCTTCAGGCTTCGACCCGTGAAGGTCAAAGCGTATAGTGGGATCAAACCCTCAAATCCTCTCAGCATCTACTGATATCCACTGATCCACTTTCCCCATCCATAGATATCCTTCCCTAGGGGTCGATAATCAAGCAGTGGCTCCTCTTATGGGATATGGGTATGTGCCAAAAAAATAAACACAATCTCCCATAGTGTAGCAGGTAAATTTAATGAAAAACAAACCATAAACATATGGAGACAACTCACATCCATCCTCAAAGATGACAGCTTTACAACCCTATGCTTTTGGGTGTAATCTGCATGGGTGTACAGGAATCAAAAAAGGTGCACCAAGATGGCCACCACGCCAGAAGTGCGTCACCACGTCAGGCCGACGCGTTGCGTCACAATATCATGTGACTTCCTCTGGGCTGATTGATTGAATACAATTTTTGGGGGGTTTAGTAGTGTGGGAGGTGCACACCATCCCTGTTAGTTCATATTATTTTTTCAGTAGCGCAGGAGGTTCACACCATTTTTGTTAACCTTCCCTTCTGTACTCCTCTCCCTTTTCCTCTCATTTCCCTCTTCTTCTCTCTTCTCCTCTCCCTTCTCTTCTCTTCTCCTCTCCTCTCCTGTCCCTTCTCCTCTGCTCTCCCTTCTCCTTTCCTCTCCTCTCCTCTTATCTCCTCTTCATTCTACCTTCCCTTCTCTACTCCTCTCCCTTTTCATCTCCTCTCCCTTTTCCTTTCTCTTCTCCTCTGCTCTCCTCTCCCTTCTCTTCTCTTCTCCTCTCCCCTCCCTTCTCCTCTCCTCTCCCTTCTTCTCTCCTCCCTTTTCTTCTCCTCTCCTTTCTCCTCTTCTCTTCTTTCTCTTCTTCTTTCCTCTCCCTTTCCCTCTCCTTTCCTCATCCTTCTCCTCTCCTTTCTCCTCTTTCCTCTCCTCTCTTCTCCTTTCCCTTCTCCTCCTCTTCCTTTCTCCCCTCCTCTCTTCTCCTCTCCCTTCTCCTCCTCTCCCTTTCTCCCCTCCTCTTGTCTCCCTTCTCCTCTCCCTTTTCCTCTCCTTTCCCTTCTCCTCTCCTCTCCTCTTCTCTTCTCTCCTCTTCATTCATTCTACCTTCCCTTCTCTACTCTTCTCCCTTTTCCTCTCCTCTCCCTTTTCCCTCTCTCTTCTCCTCTCCCTTCTCTTCTCTTCCCCCTTCTTCTCTCCTTGCTTCTCTCTTTTCCTCTCCTCTCCCTTCTCCTGTCCTCTCCCTTCTCCTGTCCTTTCCCTTCTCCTCTCCCCTTCTCCTCCCTTCTCCTTTCCTCTCCCTTCTCCTCTCCTTTCCTCTCCCTTCTCCTCTCCTTTCTCCTCTTCCCTTTCCTCTCTTCTCCTCTTCCCTCTCCCTTCTTCTCCTCTCCCTTCTTCTCCTCTCCCTTTCTCCCTCCTCTCTCTACTCCTCTCCTCACCTTCTCCATTTCCTACCCATCTTATTATGTCTCTCTCCCATATATCTTAATCCCGCACTCTCTCAGCTAGCACAGGCCCTGTATTACCTCCGTAATTAACCAATATCTGCCAGAAATGTGGGCCTGGTTTAACAACTTCATAAAAAAAAAAATCTCAGGTCACATTAATCAGACCCATTAAAACTGATCAGGGGATGACTCCAGCAAATGAGTTTATTTTCATTACAGTAAAGGGATTAAGACCAATATTACTGAGCATATAAAAGAGTGCTGAGGGAGAAGTGGGTGAAATGAGAGTCTTGTTAGACAGAGAAAAGCATACACACGACACACCGGAGTTCCATCCTGCCGAGCAGGGCTGGTGCTGCTAACAAGTTACATTCCCGCCTTCACCTGGCCTAATTAAGCCGGGATTTCTCTACAGAGTAATCAGTATGCAAACTGTGATACATCAGTGTGCTGTGCAATTCAGCGCGTCCCATTAACCCCTCAAGGTTTGGATGGCTTGTAATACACACTATGGCTGTCCACACCTTTAACTATGAGTTAGGGTTCTGGGCGCAAAGGGATGAATCAACAACAGATTCAATACTGGCGTCACTTGTGCTCAATTTCTTGACCAAATGAACTTCTGGGCAAGTTGTCACTCCATAAACAGTACCGAATTTCTCTAGCATGCAATAAAAAAAAATACTATTTGTTGTTCATGTAGACTTTGAGGTGTTCAGATCACGGCATCCAACGCTTCGCATTGCACTTGGTGATGGAAGGCTTAGTGCAGCTGCTCGGCCATGGAAACCCATTCCATGAAGCTCTCTACACACTGTTGTTGTGCTAATCTGAAGGCCACACCAAGTTTGGAGGTCTTTAGCTATTGACTCTGCAGACAGTTGGCGACTTCTGCGCACTGTGCACTTCAGCATGCGCTGACCCCGCCCTGTCATGTGACGTGGCCTACCACTTGGTAGCTGAGTTACTGTTGTTCCCAGTTGCTTCCACTTTGTTATAATCCCACTAACAGTTTAGCGTGGAATATTTAGTAGCCAGGAAATGTCACGGGTGGACTTATTGCACAGGTGACCACCTATCACGGGACCACGCTTGGAGTCACTGAGCTCCTGAGAGCGACCCATTCTTTCACCAATGTTTGTAGAAGCAGTCTGCATGCCTAGGGGATTGATTGTATACACCTGTGGCCATGGAGGTGATTGGAACACCTGAATCCAATGATTTGGAGGGCGGGCCCAATACTTATGGCCATATAGTGTAAATTGTACCTGTCTATCTGCAGTCTTCTCTTCTCTATATCAGTTCAAAGTGCTGAATTTATAAAGGTTGTTTGAGAGTTAAAAAAAAAGAGGGGCGGACAGCTGAAATCACACACTGCAGAGCTCAGTGAGGAGAGCTCTGAGAGCTGATTGGAGGTCAGAGACACACACCCCTTCACACAGTACACAGGAACAGAGCAGAGGCTGTCAATCTGCTTGAACTCCCTCCCCGTCACCATTTTTCTCTTGGTGTCAGGAAAACGTATCAGATGCTGATAACAGAGGAATGAAGCTGCAGACAGAAACAACACTTAGTGCTCTTAATTGAGACAAGTATACGCTATAGAGGGATATCATCCCAACAGAGCACATTTCCTCCAAAGAATGCCATCTGTACAGTGGCACAGTGCCACCTTCTGGATGGAGGCTAAGTTGCACCTGTCTACACTCATATAACCCCTGAAACGTGTTGGGTTGTTAATAGTTTTTTATCATCTTAGACATTATTGCTGCTTTGGTGTACTTTTCTTTCATTTACCTGTCTCCGTATAGACAGTGGGGTATTTTTCCCCTCTTGCAAGCATTTTTTTTTTAATAACAATTTTCAGTGAGTAATAGAGTAAATAGTTTTTTCCTGTTCCTCGGCTTCCCTGTATTTCTCTCCAGAGATAAAGGGCTCCTATGATCTCACAGCTGGAAGGACTGACAATCACTTCTAAGGCAAGTATTCCATGTCGGTGTACAGAGAGTTTCCTTGGTGTGGATGGCGGAGATGATGGGCTGTAAACTGAGCTCTCGATAACATCAAACAAGCGCACTGCAGATCTGAAACTCCTTTTTGAAACAGAAGTGTTTTATGATTGGTTTAAACAACAGCAGAGGCTGGTTTCGGATGTAATTTTGATGGTTCAGATAATAAATATCACAAATAAACATCATTGCAGCTTCTGCGTGCTTATGTTGGGCTGTATGCTGCAGCAGTACCTGAAATAAAGGCTGACTGCTAGGCAAAGTGGTCTTTGTATGGTATGTGGCCTTTGAGAAAGTTTAACCTCTTCATGCCGGCTGAACGCAAATGTGCAGCCTCCCGGCGTCTGGGCCTAGACGCCGAGCGGTCGCACATTTGCGTTCTATTAAAAAAGGACATATGTGCGGAGAGCGCTCCCAGCACACATGTCCGGTACTCACGGAACGATCTCCTCTTTCCTGATCATGTGAACGCTGTGACGATGCATCACGGCAGTCACATGACCCCTAAACCCTGCCCCGCCCATTCCGCCTTCCAGCTTCTGAAACTCTTAAAGGGTCAGGAGGCGGTTAATTGGTGACGATAAAAATGGCATTACAGGTTATGGCCAGGGATGTATTTAACACAAGGCAAACAAGCCATTTGCCTAGGGCGGCATTTTTTAGGGGGGCAGCACCATCCCCCGAAAGAAAGAAAGGAAGAAGGGACACACGCAGCACAGAGAACAGGTGGGATCTGAGGGAGGCTGCGGGCTGCTTGATGGTGTATGCAGAGCCTGACTCTTGTGAGTGTTTTTATCTCTTGCCGGGGTGGGGTTGCCAGTGTATGGGGGGCAGTGGTAGTGGAAGGCTCTCTTGGGTTTGGGTGGGGCTGAGGTGTTGTTGGTCAAGGTCAGGCTCTCTTTGTGGGGGAGGGGGTGTTGGTCGGTGTCAGGGTCTCTCCGTGGGGAGGGGAGACAATTTTTGTGTTGCCTAGGGAGTAGTACTGCCTGGACCTTGAAGAAGCTGACATACCCCGAAAGCTCATCCTCAAAATTGTATGTTTGTGCAAATAAAAAAAGTATCACTTCAGTACTCAATTGTTTCTAGGGCAGCACGGAACCTAAATACATCACTGGTTATGGCTAGATAAAAAAAATTAATTAAAAAATGTATCAAATTATATTTTGTCACTTAAAGTGATATTATAGGCTTACATTTTTTTGCTAAAAATAACAAACACATCATACTACCTGCTCTCTGCAGTGGTCTTGCACAGAGCATCCCGACCCCTCCTCTTCTCGGGTCCACTGCTGGTGCTCCTGGCCCCTCCCTCTTGTCGAGTGCCCCCACAGCAAGCAGCTTTGCTATGGGGCACCCGCTGCTCCGTGTATCCATTCACACACTGAGCCGTGGCTTGGCCCTGCCCCTGATCTCTTCTCATTGGCTCACTGGCTGTGATTGAAAGCAGCGGGAGACAATGGCCAAAGAGGAGAGGGAGTCCCGGGGTGGCTGAGACTCCAGTGCACATCGCTGGATCGAGGGGGGGCTTATGTGAGTATTAGGGGGTGTTGGGGGGATGCTGCACAGAGAAGATTTTTGACCTTCATGCATAGCATGCATGAAGGTAAAAAACCTTCAGCCTTTACAAACACTTTAAATTAGTATTAAGCCATCAGAGATTTTATTAGATTAAGCCTCAGTTCACACTGCTGCAGCCCATTGTCATGCGACTTGCTTGCGACTTTAGAGTCTAGGGGGCTCAAGTCACACTGAAGTTAGTAACAGTAAAGTGGCGAGCGGGCGACCAGATATGATTATTGCACCACATCCCTTAAAATTGCAAATATTCAATAGAGAAAATGGGACTTTCAGGGTGCATGAACGTGAATACCAAACATATTAAAAAGTTATATAATTTTTATTTCGTATTTAAAAAAAAAAAAAAAAAAAGGAAAAAATACAGAAACATAAAAACAATTTCAGTACTAAGAGTGATTCTGAGATTCAAACTTGATTATATAATTGTAGTTACCCCCTACGTGTTTCGCCTTCACGGGCTTTTTCAGGGGAGATTTTTAAAGAGATTTCAACCGCCGAGGCAGTCTAAAGGTATATCAAAAGAAAATTATACAATTACCAAACAACTTTAATATATCCAATACAAAGTATTTAATCATATATATATATATATATATATATATATATATATACACAGTATATGGGACTCAATGGCTCACCCTGGATGTGAAAGCTCAGAGCTAAGAGGAAATAATCTAACAAAGATCTTAATTGGCCTACACGTCCAAAACAGTTGTAGAGGATATAATGGGCATCAAATATCATCTAGGCATAATAGGATAGACAAAAAAGTAATTAATTAAATTTAAAGCAAAATATGAGGAAGAGATCATAATTTATTAGATTGAGGTAGACTTTGGGTAATTTTACCTGTTAAATGTTTTAGAAGGATATATAGGTATGACCAGGGGCGAACTGACCATTTGGAAACTCGGGCACTGCCCAAGGGCCAGGAGTCAGTAGGGGGCCCCATGAGATGCCCCTGGTACCTATTTCATAGGCTTTTTTGAGTTTGGGCAAGGACACAGGGGCCCCATGATCCCCTATTGCCTGGGGGCCCCATGAGTTGTCAGTCCGCCCCTGGGTATAACCTAACAAGGATCTAATTGACCTATACGTCCACAACCATAGGAGAGGAAACAATGGACATCAAACATCCATCTAGACATAATAGGATAGACAGAGAGATCAGAAACTAATTTAATTTCAAAGAAGAGGTCAAAAGGTGTTGAGTAATAAAAATTAACTGAAGCGATTTTACCTGTTGAAAATTGCAGAAAGATATAACGGTATATTCTGTCTAAAGATCTAATTGGCCTATAATGTCCAAAAAGGTTGAAGAATATAATGGGCATCAAATATCCATCTGGGCGTAACAGGATAAAGTTGGAAAATTCACACTGAAGTTACATCAAAGTAGCGCAGGAACCTTTTTAGAAGTTGCTGCAACTTGACTTGTATTGTTTGGAATGGCTGCCATTGAAATGAATTTGTTCTGACTTGTCGCAAGTCGCATGCTAAGTTGCATCGGTGTGAACCAGGGCTAACACACTGAGCACAATAAAATAAACTTCCCCCAGCAAACTGTTAAAATTCTCACACTTTCTGATTTGCTACAAAGTTACAATGCAGCAGTCTGATTACTGGAGGGGGGGGGGGGACTGAGAAAATGCTTCCTCCTGTCTGCAGTAGACTGATGACATCACCTCACCCTATTTGAGCTCAAGAATGGCTTTTTACTGAGATGGAGCTTTTCTAAAAAAAAAATAAAGAAACTGTTGCTGTAGGGAATTCGATTTATGTAGACTTGTAACATCCACTTTATTAGCAATAAAAGTCCTACCTGACCACTAGGGATAATGAGATACATTTGTAAATCAGCATATTGCTACAATGTGTGTCCTTAAGATCTCCTTTATGGTATGTTCTTTTAAAGGAATACCCAGCCCTTTGTGGAAGGGATCTTACCTTACCTAACAGAAGCGGTTCCAATGGATTGTGAGAAAATCTTCACTGAGTTTTCAATATGGGCCATTTATATATTTATCGCAGTTGATCACATCCTCCTTTATTCATTTTTTTCCCTTGGGAATGAACTCAATTTAATTAGTTGACATCCATCACTAAGGTCCTCATTAACTTAGTTCTCCATCTCTAAAATCCTTCCAGTACACTGGACATCTATAGCCCCATTTCTGTAAAAGTCAAATAAGCCCATATTGGATACCACTCTTTGGGGCCAAAACATGTTTTCAAAAGTCAACTCTACAGCCAAAATAGAAACATTAAAATATAAGTGTGCAGAGTAGCTGGAACATTTTGATAGAAACCTCAATCTACTTATTGATTACTGAGTAGATCAGCCCTTCTCAACCTCTTTACCCCAGAGGAACCCTTAAAAAAATATTTTCAGGTCTTGGGACCCCACTAAAACCTTTTACATTGGGGTCAGTTGGAATAATGTCCTCTACATTGGTGGCAAGTTGGTGGAAAGAATGCACCCCTTCAGTAGTGGTCAAAATGTTAGCTACAGTATACAGACAGCTAAAATGATCATTAGTGTCATGCAGCTGGCTCTGCCAAGTGATGTTGGCCCCATAATTTTACAGGGACCATCAAGTGGCAGTTAAATCAACAACAGTTTAAGGAACCTCTAGCACCTCTGGAGGAACCCTAGGCTGCCACGGTAAAAGCATGTATATTGCCAGCACACCATGGGCCCCTCTCAGGGGCTGCCAAAATGCTACCTTTACAGACAACTAAAAAGATCAATGGTGTCATGCAGCTGGCTTTGCCAAAAGGAGTTGGCCCCAGAATTCTGCAGGCACCATTAAATGGTAGGTAAATAATAAACTTAAGAAACCTCTAGCAACCTCTGGAGAAAACCTAGGGTTCCATCATCAGAGCATTTATCGCCAGCACATCATGGACCTTCAAAATAGCATCCACAAATTTCCTAAAGTGATCACATCACAGCAGTAAGTTTCCATGGGACCCTGGATGAGAATAGCTGGAGTGGATCCATCATTGGAAAAATGGTATACGACAACCCAGTGGATGTTCATTCGCTCTCTATTGTGTCAGAAAGATAAAAAAAAAGCCTACATATGTAATGACGCATGTGTATATGGTCCGTGCTGAATAGGCTATTAAGGTTCACACAGCTGGAGAGTATTAAAAGCAATTTCCTTGAACAATCTCTTAGGTTGGTCATGAAGACCTAGACTTCAAGGATTCACTACCATTAATGCATTTGACCCTCTCAGAATGTCTCCCTCTTAATATCCCAGAGTCCTTGGCGCAGCTTTTGTATGGATCAGACTTTTTGCCTAATGCACTGATGCGACTGAAAGAATCACCATAAATGTAGAATTTTTTTAAGAAATTTCCATTGAGTTGTTTTCACTTTTCTCATGAACAAAACCCTCAGAAATCTAATTTTCTTTGTTTCTCTGGTAACCAGTGGCTTTGGGTTAACGATACAACCTTAATGGAACTTTCTTGAATATATGCATAGTGTTCTTGATAAAAGTTATTTTTATGAGAAGCACAGAATATATCAATATATGTATGTTAACAAAGTGCAATAAGTGTAATTCAGACTCTTATCTGTCATCTCCCGAAGTGAGATGAGACAACAATCTTGTATTTTGCTTGTGAGTAAAATGTACGGGGAGCAAGGGTGCTCTGCATGGCAGTTCAACATTCTCAACTTCCCTCACTGGCCTTCCATCAGCGACTGCCTCCCTCCATCTTTCCTTTTTTCCCTTTTATACCAACCCCCCTAACCCTTTCCCTCTCCATCCTACTTTCTGTATGCTTTGGAGATCTATTCACCTCCCAACCCCAACCTGAGGAACTGTACTTCCACAATGGAGTCATTTTGCTCTTTCCAACTACATGGACCTGGCACTTTTGCCTGAGTTATACATTTGTTTTATTGTTTGTACTAATACTTTCTCTTTTTCTTAGGTTTAGCTTTGCTTAAGAATTAATGTTAAGATTACTATATAGTTCTTCTGACACATGGACGTTGTTGATTCATAGCCACCCAAATCTTCATCATTTGTTACATTGATGCATCTATGTAAATCTTTAACTATAACAATGCAATACAATTTTATGGAAAGAAAAATATGCAGGAAATATCAAAGAACAAACCACCTGGCCATAGCCAGTCAGTTGATAACTGGATGTGCAGATGTGGTCCAACCATATGAAGGCTTCTTTAGGTCCAGCTTTAGGTTCAGACCACCCAATTGTACTTGCCTGTGGAGGGGGAAGGAGAGGGCTTCCATGGAGATGCCTCACATTTTATGTGGGGAGATGTCATGGGTCTATGGACCAAACATCATCTAAAGATCTGTCTGAAATATGAGATGTATGGCCATAGCCAGTCAGTTGATAACTGGATGTGCAGATGTGGTCCAACCATATGAAAGCTTCTTTAGGTCCAGCTTTAGCTTCAGACCACCCAATTGTACTTGCCTGTGGAGGGGGAATGAGAGGGCTTCCATGGAGATGCCTCACATTTTATGTGGGGAGATGTCATGGGTCTATGGACCAAACATCATCTACAGATCTGTCTGAAATATGAGATGTATGGCCATAGCCAGTCAGTTGATAACTGGATGTGCAGATGTGGTCCAACCATAGGAAAGCTTCTTTAGGTCCAGCTTTAGGTTCAGACCACCCAATTGTACTTGCCTGTGGAGGGGGAAGGAGAGGGCTTCCATGGAGATGCCTCACCTTTTATATGGGGAGATGTCATGGGTCTATGGACCCAACATCATCTAAAGATCTGTCTGAAATATGAGATGTATGGCCATAGCCAGTCAGTTGATAACTGGATGTGCAGATGTGGTCCAACCATAGGAAAGCTTCTTTAGGTCCAGCTTTAGGTTCAGACCACCCAATTGTACTTGCCTGTGGAGGGGGAAGGAGAGGGCTTCCATGGAGATGCCTCACCTTTTATATGGGGAAATGTCATGGGTCTATGGACCAAACATCATCTACAAATCTGTCTGAAATATGAGATGTGTGGCCATAGCCAGTCAGTTGATAACTGGATGTGCAGATGTGGTCCAACCATATGAAAGCTTCTTTAGGTCCAGCTTTAGGTTCAGACCACCCAATTGTACTTGCTTGTGGAGGGGGAAAGAGAGGGCTTCCATGGAGATGCCTCACCTTTTATATGGGGAGATGTCATGGGTCTATGGACCAAACATCATCTACAGATCGCTCTGAAATATGAGATGTATAGCCACCTTTGAACCCAACATAGGTGCACCATATTTTTTGCAACACCTAACAATCTTCTGTCATGGCCCAACATGCCCGTAAAGCCCCATATACACGATAAGAATATCGTCCGAAAAATGCTGCTTTTAAAGGGACAAACATGAACATTTTTATCGCACGATGCCAGATCATGTGATTTTCGTTTAACCAGTATAGTCATTGTTCAAAAATACAATACAAATACATTACCTTGTTCCGAATTTTTGTTCTGTAGTAAAGAATTTTCATAACTTTAGTAACTCTTCATTTTTGAAGATCATTCATCCGATATTCTAAACGTGTATACGGGGCACAAAGAGCATTGTCTTTATCGCTCTTATCTTGCATGAACAGCAGTAATGGACCCTGGACAATTCATGTCAACCAGTTGATATTTTTCCCTGAGGACACTTGCTAAAAGGTACTTTTCCAAACCTGTCCATGGATACAGACATTGTCATCTGAACAAGTCACCAAATGTCTACAAGGCTCACAATTTTGAATTAATCTCAACAGTCAAAGGATTGCGTTCAGATATATAGCAGTAGTTATGCACCAATATTGTGTCTTACTGGAAGCAATATGGTCTTTAAAATGAAGGTGCAGTGGTATCCGTCCTTTGCTATCAGAGCCACATTCATCCCTCTAGGAATGTAATCATGTAGATGCTGAACTGTGTGTTGTGAGGGTCTCCAGCATTCTTCAAGCTAAAAAGCCTCTAGTTTATTAACGGATAAAGAAGGTTGAAATCTGTTTTTGAGTTTGCGCCCCAAAACTGTGGTTTGTTTTTGGATGATTGGGGATTCAATGGAAGGTGTCTGATTTTAACCTGTGGTGGTCTATAAAAAAACTTTTACATTTTAGTAGAGCGTAAAGGATTTATTGTAGAATAGGAATGAATGGAATGATTTTGGTGAATTATATTAAAAAAAGGTCTTTTTTCACTTAGAGGGTAATAGTATCTGGGAAAGGGTGGGGAAATGTATTTGAGTTGTTTTTTTTTTATCTTTTTGTGTGTATTTAATAGTTATTTATGTTATATTGCTTTACATTTTGTATTTTTTGTTTTTACTTTTCTTTCTGTCAAAAAAGGGAAATAACGAGGCTAACGAGGGAGCAATTTTGCTCACTTAGAGGGTAATAGTATCTGGGAAAGGGTGGGGAAATGTATTTGAGTTGTTTTTTTTTTATCTTTTTGTGTGTATTTAATAGTTATTTATGTTATATTGCTTTAGATTTTGTATTTTTTGTTTTTACTTTTCTTTCTGTCAAAAAAGGGAAATAACGAGGCTAACGAGGGAGCAATTTTGCCACTAGAACAGGTCAAGGATATCTGAGCTTCTATAACCTTCAGGGGCCATTTAAAGCCCACTTCACTCTTAAAAACCATAGTTAAAGCGGAACTTTACTCTCTCAATCAACATGGACTATTTCTAATCCTTATGCTGCTAGCATTAGTAAATATATCGTATTTACTCATTTAACCCTTTTTTTGCATTCCTTCATATACTTCCTGCTTTCCATGCCTAGGCAAATGATGTCATACATCGCAGGAGTATTCAGGAGGGATGAGAGCGTACTCATCTCAGCCAGTGCCTGCGCAAAGGACAGAGGGATTCCAGGAAGTAACTGCTACATGAATCATCTGCCCTTACTCAAGATGGCTACTGCCAGAAATGCCAGGAGGTGTTATTATTATTATTATTATTATACAGGATTTATTTGCTCAGCACTTTACAATAGAACAGGAGACAATACAGCAACAATACAGTTCAATACAAGAGGGATAGGAGGGCCTGATCCTTGGAGCTTACAATCTAGGATTTCTCAGCAAAATAAAGCATGGAGACATGGATGGATGGAGGAGTTTGTTTTGAATATTAAAAATGAATTATTTAGAATTTTTGGTTTGTGGTTCTCAGGTGCAGTGCAGTTCCACTTTAACCACCTTTATTTTTACCATCCTTATTTACTCCAATGTATTTCCCAAAATGAGTCCATTTTTACAGAAAAATTTCCCTTACACCTATACAGGAACAACATAATGGAACTGGTTCTGCAATACAGCATCATATTCTTTACTGTTACCCCATCGAGTAGAGCAATCATCGGACCGAATTACTTCTGTATGATGGATGCCCTTATGAATATGGATCACACTGTGAAAAAAAAGATTTCATAAATGCACAAAATGCGTAGCCAATTGCAGCTCAGCATTAGAATTTGTTCAGCTTTGCTAGAGAATATATAAAGAATTTATAGTGGTTTCTGTATTTTTTTACATTTATTTATTATGTTCAAGACTAAAAGAATTACATATTTTTAAATTATTAATACTTTTTAAATATTTGTGTATTTTATTTGAGTAAATTAATATGAAATATTAATCAAACAAAATAAAAATGTATAAATAATTTGTTTCCATTTTAATTTTTTTTTAATCTGTAGCTTTTATTAGTTTATCTGGTGATCAGGGGTGGACTGACAACTCATGGGGCCCCCGGGCAATAGGGGATCATGGGGCCCCTGTGACCTTGCCCAAACTCAAAAAAGCCTATGAAAAAGGTACCAGGGGCATCTCATGGGGCCCCCTACTGACCCCAGGCCCTCGGGCAGTGCCCGAGTTTCCAAATGGTCAGTCCGCCCCTGCTGGTGAATGGTTCTTGTTTAAATCATAAGGTGTCAATGCTTGGTCCCTGGTTTGCTCTGATTTGGTGAAGGTGACATTCACCAATCGTGGCATTCACTGGTGTCGTATCATTTACTATACAATGGGGAAAATAATTATTTGATCCCCTGCACATTTTGTAAGTTTGCCCACTTATAAAGAAATGAAGGGTCTATAATTTGTATTATAGGTGTATTGTAAATGATAGAGACAGAATATCAACCAAAAATCCAGAAAAAACACGATACAAATGTTATAAACTGAGTTGCAGTTCAGTGAGTAAAATAAGTATTTGGTCTCAAAGCGAAACATGACTTGTGTATGTACTTGGTGGAGAAACCCTTGTTGGCAAGCACAGAGGTAAGATGTTTCTTGTTGTTGGTTACCAGGTTTGCTCACATCTCAGGAGGGGTTTTGGTACACTCTCTTTACAGATCTTCTCTAAATCCTTAGGGTTTCTTTGGTGTTGCTTGGCAACTTGACGTTTCAACTCTATCTATACATTTTCTATAGGATTAAGGTCTAGGCCACTCCATGACCTTAATGTGCTTCTTCTTGAGCCACTCCTTTGTTGCCTTGGCAGTATGTTTTGGGTCATTGTCATGCTGGAAGACCCATCCGCGTCCCATCGTCAGTGTTCTGGCAGAGAGAAGAAGGTTCTCATCCAAGGTTTTACAATACCCTGTCCATTGGCCCCTCAATGCGGCAAAGTCAGCCTGTATTTTTAGCAGAGAAACAGCCCCAAAGCATAATGTTTACACCTCCGTGCTTAACTGTAGGGATGGTGTCAGCATTTTTCTTCCTCCAAACATGGAGAATTAATGCCAAAGGGCTCAATTTTGGTCTCATCTGACCACAGAACTTTCTCCCAATTGTTCTCTGAATCATTAAGGTGTTCATTGGAAATGTGCCTTCTTGAGGAGGGGGCCTTGCGGGCACTGCAGGATTTCAGTCCATGGTGGTGTATTGTGTTACCAATGGTTTGTTTGGTGACTGTGGTCCCATCTGCCTTGAGATCATTCTCAAGCTCCTGTGTAGTTCTGGGCTGATACCGCACTTTTCTCATGATTATCCTTACCCCATGAGGTGAAATCTAGCATGGATTTTTTTGTATTTCTTCCATTTTGTATTTTGTATTTCTTCCATTTGCAAATAATCGTTCCAACAGTTGTCTCCTTCTCACCAAGCTTCTTGCTGATGGACTTGTAGCCCATTCCAGCCTTGTGCAGGTCTACAGTCTTGTCCCCGATGTCCTTTGACAGCTCTTTGGTCTTCCCCATGATGGTGAGGTTTGAATAGAAGAAAGAGATTCTATGGATCGGTGTCTTTTATACACATAACGAGCTGTTGTTAGGAGCACCTTCTTAAATTGACAGGACTAATCTGTGTACCACATGAGCACAAGCCAGTCTGTGGGAGCCAGAATTATTGTTGGTTGGTAGGGGATCAAATACTTATTTTACTCACTGAACTCAATTTATAACATTTGTATTGTGTGTTTTTTGTTCAGGGATTTTGGTTGATATTCTGTCTCTATCATTTAAAACACACCTGTGATAAAATTTGTTAGCCCTTCATTTCTTTGTAGTGGGCAAACTTACAAAATCTGCAGGGTATCAAATCATTATTTTCCCACTGTATATCAAAACACATTAACCAGGACGTTTCACCAAAAAAAGGTGAAAACAAGTATCAATACCCAAAACCTTTTTTTTTTTTTTATCTTTTGGAAGAAATATAGAAGGACTGGAACTCTCCATTAGAGAAATTTTCCCTGGGGCAAACTTTTAACCAGACAGGAAGTGATGGAATCTCTCCAATGGAGCCTCCAATGGCAGTAACACCAGGCAGCAGTTCCTTCCATCTCCATCCAAGAGGAAAGAATAAACGTTTTGGCTATAGAAACACTTTAAGGGAACTTTAATGTCTAAAGGGCATGTTCAGTAATTCTTTAAGACACCCCCATTCCCCACTCCCTAAACTTCTTAAATTTCCCCAACTGGTACGTAGTTACCTCCTTCAATACCAGTGGCCTCCTGTGTTGTCTACATCCTGCCCTGGCTGCCCACATCTGCACACCAACAACCCATAGACTTGAATGAGAGGTTGTACAGGTATCCCCATTCAAGTTTAGCTTAGTGGATTTTGGGGGTTGGGTCATTTTTTATAGATTTGCCCTGTAAAGCAGAATATCAGTCAAAAGTAAGATAAAACTGAAGAGCCCATTAAAGGATAAAATAGCAAAACCAGCTTATACTGCAATGTTCACCTACAATCCAGAGATTTCCTTGTCAATATTTCTGCTTCCATTAGATGTCCTCAGCCTGATGGCCAGTTTCATTCAACCCACTTCCTCTGAACCCAGGTTGACCAAGCCCTGTGATTAGTCATTAATTTAACATGAAACTGAAGCCTCCCCTCCCCCACCCATTTTTAGGTGACTACCAAAGAGAACAAAATGCATCAATTTGAAATCCTAGAGCATATCTGAATCCATTCTGCCAGGCTATCTCATGCAGCCCTCGCACCTCTCATCCCTGCCCCTACCTTGTCTCAGTAGTCATCAGCAGAGAGGAGGACAGAACTCATCCTACAGATCCTGTGCCTTTCTGTACAGCCGCAGCACCACTTCATTTCTGCCTCCCCTGGTCTCAGCATTAGCAGACCTTGGCAGCTGACTCCAGTCCTCCTCTGGTCCTCCACCAAGCCCTGCAGTAGCACAAGGTGGGGGGGGGGTGTAACGTGATGGAAGGGAGGATGGGGGACTCTTGCCTTCTGATGGTGGGGGGGCCTTGGCATCTGATGTAAGGAAAGGGGGTGCTCTGGACATCTAGTCTAACAGATACAACCAGCCCTTTGAAGGCAACTATAATGCTGATGTGGCGTGCAATGAAATTGAGTTTGACACCCCTGTCCTGGAAGATGGAACTAGGTAGAGCAAAAACTGATTTTTTGGGGGGAAAAGATGCATGTGACTTGATTTCAGATCAGATCCTGTTGCCAGACCATTTCTTTCAACAACAATCTTCCCATAAGTTCATGTGTGCATTTAATGACATCAGAAATCCCTGAGGCTGTGGCTGGGTCCCGCCATCTTGGACGCGATGTCAGCATCCCCAGCAGACTCAGAGCTGTCACTCAAACTCTCAGCTACATATAAGGTTATGTAGGGAGCTGATGGGAGGGGCAGAGGAGCTGGGTCAGCTCAAACAGTAATAGGACACTCCCGGAAGAGGAGAGGGCTGCGACATACATGGAGGAAGGGGCGGTGCCAGGGAACTGACTACTTGCAGTAGGCAAATTTTCTAGAAAGTTCGGTGGCACATCACAAGTCAGTGAAGAATTCATCTCATGCTGCAAATACGCATGTAAAATACCTGATATGTCTGTGACTTGCCTGAAAAAGTTCTGACAGGGTCTCTTTAAAATTGACTCTATATACTGTCAACAGATGAGAGTGTCTGCTGAGTGGATACTTTTTACAGTTAGATGTTCCTGTGAGGGCACTCGAAGCTTTGATCATAATGGATATAGAGAAATCATTCTCAGAAAGGCAGCTCCAGATTTCTATAAATACATTTATTGTACAGGAGAATGAAAGTCTTCTGGGGATAAGCAAGGATGACATGCAGACTATATAAAACTATATAAATTTTAGAACCTCTCATATGGAGATCTGGGGACCAGGAAGGAATGTTTTTCCCTACAGGAGCAAATTGGATCATGCTTTGCTGTTTTTTTTTTTTGCCTTCCTCTGGATCAACTGTAGGTTTAGGATCATAACTTGTTTTTTTTTGTAAAGGTCCAACTGGATGGACTTTTGTCTGTTTTCAGCCAGACTAACTATGTAACTTTATGATCTAGACCAGGGGTGGGCAAACTTTTTGACTTGAGGGCCGCAATGGGTTCATATATTGGACCCGGGGGCCGGACCAAGAGTAGATGAATGATGTGTATGTGTCATCCATAGTAAGTATAGTAATACTCCCCCATAGTAAGCATAGTAATTAATCCCCCATATAGTAATTCATCCCCCATAGTAATTCATCTCCCATATAGTAATTCATCCCCCATATAGTAATTCATCCCCCATAGTAATTCATCCCCCATATAGTAATTCATCCCCTATAGTAATTCATCCCCCATATAGTAATTCATCCCCCATAGTAATTCATCCCCCCAATAGTAATTCATCCCCCATATAGTAATTCATTCCCCATAGTAATTAATCCCCCCTATAGTAATTCATCCCCCATAGTAATTCATCCCCCATATAGTAATTCATCCCCCATAGTAATTCATCCCCCATATAGTAATTCATCCCCCATAGTAATTCATCCCCCATATAGTAATTCATCCCCCATATAGTAATTCATCCCCGCTATAGTAATTCATCCCCCATATAGTAATTCATCCCCCATAGTAATTCATCCCCCATAGTAATTCATCCCCCATATAGTAATTCATCCCCCCTATAGTAATTCATCCCCCATAGTAATTCATCCCCCATATAGTAATTCATCCCCCATATAGTAATTCATCCCCCCTATAGTAATTCATTCCCCATATTAATTCATCCCCCATATTAAGTCCCCAAGTCCCCCCTGTGTCAATTCACTTACCTTTGCTCCGCGCGTTCCTCTCGCCGTATTCCCGCGCCGTTCCGGTGTAGCATGAAAATCTGTCTCCTATGAAGATCTGTCCCCCTCGACGTATCTGCGCATGTGCCAGTTTCAGGCATTAGCAGCCGATCGGCGATCTCCGGCACATGCGCAGATACGTCGAGGGGGACAGATCCTCATAGGAGACAGATTTTCATGCTACACCGGTCTTCAGGGCGGACTGTGAGAGGAGCCTAGCTCCCCTCACGTTCTTCGCGGGCCGGATTAAAAGGTCCGCCGGGCCGTATACGGCCCGCGGGCCGTAGTTTGCCCATTGCTGATCTAGACAGTTATTGATTGTTCCGGTGTAATATCACCCTAATTGCATATATTAAGGTGGGATTACATCAATCAGTCATACCATTATGACCACCCACCATATCCCTCCAAAGCATGGACTCCACTAGACCTCTGAAAGTATGCTGTGGTATCTAACACCAAGCCTTAAGTCCTGTAAGTTGGGAGGTGAGGTCTCCATGGATCAGACTTGATTTTCCAGCACATTCCACAGATGCTTGATTGGATTGAGTTCTGAAGAATCCGGAGGACAAGTCAACACCTCAAACTCATTGTTGTGTTTCTCAAACCATTCTTGAATTCATCAGACCAGGTCAACCTTTTCCATTGCTCTGTGGTCCCTTTCTGATGCTAACGTGCCCTTTGTAGGTGCTTTTAGTTGTGCATGGCCACCCTGCCTGGTTAGCGGCTAAGCAGCTTCATACTTCGTGCACTGGGTTTTCTTTTTGATTTGATTGAGATCTGGAGAATTTGGAGGCCAAGTCAACATCTCAAACTTGTTGATGTGTTCCTCAAACCATTCTTGAAATCATCAGACCTGGCCACCTTCTTTCATTGCTCTCTGGTCCAGTTCTGATGCTCACATGCCCTTTGTAGCCACTTTTGGTTGTGGAAATGAGTTAGCATGGGCACCAGTCATCTGCTACACAGCCCCATATACAATGCACTGTGTGTTCTTTCTGTTGGATTGACATCTGGAGAATGTGGAGGCCAAGCCTCCAACACCTCAAACCCGTTCTTGTGTTCCTCAAACCATCAGACCAGGCCACCTTCTTCCATTACTCCATGGTCCAGTTCTGATGTTTACATGTCCATTGTAGAAGCTTTTGGCTGTGGTCAGCATGTGCATCCTGACTAGTATGCGACTTTGCAGCTCCATACACAACAAACAGCAATGCATTGTGTTCTGACACCGTTCTCTTTTTCCAGAACACTGGAAAAACTGACTCCCCCAGTCCTTAGGGAGCTGCAAAGTCTTCCTGAGCTTCAAGTTGTCAAAGACCCAAGGTGAGGTCCTCCATTGCCGATACATCCACCAGGAGGCTGTTCGTTTTGCTTGTACATCACCTTTTTATTAGAACCAGCATTTACCTTTTGAGCTCCAGTAACTCTGCTATTGGGTCAGACTACACAGCCCAGCCTTCACTCTCAACATGCATCACTGAGCCTTGGTCGCCCATGAACCTCGATGGTTCTTCTTGCTTGGACCACTTTTGGTCAATCCTGACCTCTGCAGACTGAGAACACCCCACAACAGCTGCAGTTTTGAGGTTGCTCTGACCCAGTTGTCTAGTCATCACAATTTGTCCCTTATTAAAATCCCTCCAATCCTTACTTTTGCCCATTTTTTCTGCTTTCAACACATCAACTTCTGGGACAACATATTCACTTGCTGCCTAATATATCCCACCCACTTTCAGGTACTAATGTCATGAGATAATCAATGTTCTACCTGTCAGTGGTCAGAATGTTACGGTTGACTGTGTATATCCTAGTGTTACTAGGTGCACTGTGAGAAATGATGCAAGAACATTATTATTGATAATACATACCATGATACAATATCAATAATAATCAATAATAACATTCTCTGGTAGGATCCGAGGTGATTTGTGGAAAAAAAAAGATTCATCCATTATCTAAAAAAATGATACTTTTATGTACAAATAACATGAATAAAACAGATCTGAGGTTCTCTAAAGGTGGAGAACAGAAATAGGAAATCCTTTGTGGGTTTGACCAAGCCACCGACATGTAGGTGAGATTTCTCCACATACATTCGCTATTTCAACGTAGATTACTTTAAAGCAAGAATGCTAATTACTCAGAGGTCAGCCATCTATGTGGCCAACTGCCTACACACCAGAGAAGAGCGGAATGATTTCAGTTCACTTGATTTTCCTGCAAAATAAGGATTTTACTGTTGGCACAATTTCAAAAACACGGCAATCGCATTTACTGACCAAATTTGCTTTTAAAAAAAAAAATTACTGTTTTTTATCTTTAAAAAGCATTTTCTTTCAGGAGGTATTTTTAGGAAAAATTAGATTGGCTTTTTATCTTTTCTGTTTGTTTATTTGATTTTTGTTGTATATTTTTTATTTTACTTTTTTTATTTTTTTATTTTCTATGAAATATAAATATATATATATACAGTTGCAAGAAAAAGTATGTGAACCCCTTGGGATTTCGTGGAGTTTTGCATGAATTGGGCATAAAATGTGCTCTGAACGTCATCTAAGTCACAACAATAGAACAACACAGTCTGCTGAACATAATACTACACAAACATTAGATGTTGCCATGGTTTAATTGCACATAACATGTAAACATTCACAGTGCAGGGAGGAAAAAGTATGTGAACCTTTGGACTTAATAACTGGTTGACCCTCCTTTGGCAGCAATAACCTCAACCAAACGTTTCCTGTAGTTGCAGATCAGACCTGCACAACGATCTGGAGTCATTTTGGACCACTCCTCTTCACAAAACTGTTTCAGTGTAGCAATATTCTTGGGATGTCTGGTGTGAATCGCTCTCTTAAGGTCATGCCACAGCATTTCAATCGGGTTGAGGTCAGGACTCTGACTGGGCCACTCCAGAAGGCGTATTCTGTGCTGTTGCAGCCATTGTTTTGTTGAATGACTTGTATGCTTTGGGTCATTGTCCTGTTGCATCACCCATCCTCTGCAGAGCTTCAGTTGGCGGACAGATGGTCGTACGTTTTCCTGCAAAATGTCTTGATAAACTCTGGAATTCATTTTCCCATCAATGACAACAATCCGTCCAGGCCCTGAGGCAGCAAAGCAGCCTAAACCATGATGCTCCCTCCGCCATGTTTCACAGTGGGGATGAGGTTTTGATGTTGGTGTGCTGTGCCTTTTTTTCTCCACACATAGTGTTGTGTGTTCTTCCCAAACAACTCAATCTTGGTTTCATCTGTCCACAGTATATTTTGCCAGTAGTGCTGTGGAACATTCAGGTGCTCTTTTGCAAACTTCAAACGTGCTGCAATATTCTTTTTGGACAGCAATGGCTTCCTCCGTGATGTCCTCCCATGTACTCCATTCTTGTTTAATGTTTTCCTTATTGTAGATGTGTCAACAAAAATGTTAGCATGTGCCAGAGATTTCTGTGGGTCTTTAGCTGACACTCTGGGATTCTTCTTTACCTCATGCAGCATTCTGCGCTGTGCTCTTGCAGTCATTTTTACAGGACGACCACACCTAGGGAGAGTAGCAAAGTGCTAAACTTTCTCCATTTGTAGACAGTCTGTCTTACCGTGGACACATGAACATCAAGGCTTTTGGAGATACTTTTGTAACCCTTTCCAGCTTCATGCAAGTCAACCATTCTTGATCGTAGGTCTTCTGAGAGCTCTTTTCTGCAAGGCATGGTTCACATCAGACAGTGCTTCTTGAAACCATTAAACCCAAAACAGGTGTGTGTTTTGTAAGGGCAGGACAGCTGTCAGCAACACATCCAATATCATCACACTGATTGGAGTCAAGGTTGGCTCACTCCTGGCTCCGATTAGCTCTGGGAGAAGTCATCAAGCTAGGGCCTCACATACTTTTTCCTCCCTGCACTGTGAATGTTTACATGTTATGTGCAATTAAACCATGGCAACATCTAATGTTTGTGTAGTATTATGTTCAGCAGACTGTGTTCTTCTATTGTTGTGACTTAGATGACGTTCAGAGCACATTTTATACCCAATTCATGCAAAACTCCACAGAATCCCAAGGGGTTCACATACTTTTTCTTGCAACTGTATATATATATATATATATATATATATACACAGTTGTGCTCAAAAGTTTACATACCCTGGCAGAAATTGTGAAATTGTGGCATTGATATTGCAAATATGACTGATCCTGCCAAAAAATGCTCATTTATTGAAGGATGATGATCATATGAAGCCATTTATTATCAAATAGTTGTTTGGCTCCTTTTTAAATCATAACGATAACAGAAATCACCCAAATGGCCCAGATCAGAAGTCTCCACCCCCGAATCAGAAGTCTCCGCCCCCGGATCAGAAGTCTCCACCCCCCCGGATCAAAAGTTTCCCTCCCCTGCAATGTTTGGCCTTGGTACAGACACACAAGGTGACACACATGGGATAAAATGCCAGTTAGAGGTTAATGTCCCACAACTGTGGCTTTTTAAATTGCAATTAGTGCCAGTGTATAAATATTCAATAAGTTTGTTAGCTCTTACTTGGAAGCACTGACTAAGCTAGATACTGAGCCATGGGGATCAGAAGAGAACTGTCAAAAGTCCTGCGTAACTAGGTAATGGAACTTTATAAAGATGGAAAAGGACATAAAAAGATGTCCAAAGCCTTGAATATGCCAATCAGTACGGTTAAATCACCTATTAAGAAGTGGAAAGTTTGGGGATCTCTTGATACCAAGCCGAGGTCAGGGAGACCAAGAAGGATTGCAGCCATAAAATTATATATATATATATACACACACTCACCGGTCTCTTTATTAGGTACACCTGTTGGTAACACAAATTGCTAATCAGCCAATCACATGACAGCAACTCAATGCATGTAGACATCTAGACGTGGTAAAGGTGACTTGTTGAATTTCAAACAGAGCATCAGAATGGGGAAGAAAGGGGATTTAAGTGACTTTGAACGTGGTACGGTTGTTGCTGCCAGATGGGCTGGTCTGAGTATTTCAAAAACTGCTGATCTACTGGGATTTTCACATACACCCAACTCATCAGACCAGGCAACGTTTTTCCAATCTTCTATTGCCCACTTTTGGCGAGGCTGTGCGAATTGTATCCTCTGTTTCCTGTTCTCAGCTGACATTAGTGGCACCCGGTGTGGTCTTCTGCTGCTGTAGCCCATCTGCTTCAAGGTTTGACATGTTGCGTGTTCAGGGATGGTATTCTGCTTACCTTGGTTGTAATGAGTGGTTATTTTAGCTACTGTTGCCTCTCTATCATCTGCAACCAATCTGCCCATTCTCCTCCGACCTCTGAGATCAGCAAGGAATTTTCCTCCACACAGCTTAGTAAAAAGCGTGACTGTCCCAGCAAATCCGGGACAGCTGGCAAGCATGATGTATTGCAAGATTATCATGGGGCCCCTGCACATTGCCCAGGGGTGCCCATGCATTAAGACATCCCTGTTAATGAGTGAACCTGGGTGTGAAATATTGCTAAAATCATTCCCCTCATTGTTCGTAACAAGATATGAAAGTCACTTTAAAACCAGATCAGTATAGTTTTCCTTTAATATGTAAAAAATAGCTAAAACCTATAAATAGCACCAGGTACCCGGAGTACACAACTGATATTTCTGTAGCGCCAGACATCACTGATGATCAATCCTGTTAGACCTCTACGTCCGCGGAGATCTTGCGTCATAGAATTTTGTCATAGAATAGGTATCTGACACGACGCGGACAGCTCCGGAAAGGTCATATCATTAAAGAAGAGTTTTTAAACTACGGAGTGAACTTTTCATCCGATACCTGCCATGTCCTGTACGCTGTACTAAAACATCGCGGATCAATTAACGCAACGGATGAGGTCGGCAACTGCGCCGCTTTTTTTTTTCTTTCTTTTTTGCTTCTACATATCAGGCTTAACCATTGAGAGTGGCTTCACCGACTGTGTGTAAAAGCGTAAAGCAATTTTCACCCATTTTTTCTGTGTTGGGGCGCTGCATCCGGGCTTATGGGGTTGATCTGAGATATTTTTTAGTGATTTGAAATCCCAGGCCTTATTTCCCTCTAAATCCCCCTGATTCCTAGTTTTATAGTTTACTCTAACCTATTATACCTTTTTTAACCACTTCCAGTCCGGACACTTTCACCCCTTCCAGTCCGGACACTTTCACCCCCTTCCAGTCCGGACGTTTTCCCCCCCTTCCAGTCCAGACGCTTTCACCCCCTTCCAGTCCGGACACTTTATATTTCAATATTTTTATTGAGAAATAAACATATTAAAACAAGATGGCTAACAATAAAAGAAAAGAAAAAAAAAAGAAAGGGCCCACCAACAAAATGGAACCAGATTCAGAATCATAAACATAATACTGGTAGGTAAAAAAAAAAAAAAAAAAAAAAAAGAAATTTAGCAGATAATAGCATTACAATGCACATGAAAAAAGTCAAAGCCATCAAAATATACAAGTTTCAAAGATCAATAAACAACAATTATAGCAAAATAGACCAAAAATAACAAAGAAAAATAAAAATGTTTAACAAATAGTAGGAAAAGAGAAAAAAAGAGGAAAAATAGAGAAAGGAGGGGGGGGGGGGGGGGTCAGCTGCCAGACACTCACGATACAGTAATATAAGCAATCCAAGGATCCCAAGTCCTCTCAAATCTGGACACATCATCAGAGACGATACTCGTCAGTTTATCATTAACCATTATCCAGTTCAGTTTTTGTTTCACCCTATCCAGCGGGATCAAAGATTGCTTCCAACTCCTAGCTATAGTAATGCGAGCCGCCAATAAGATATATACAATTAGTTTAATCGATCTTTTGGGAACATCAGAGGGTAGTATATTAAACAAGGCTACTTCCGGCGATCTACGGATATTAATTCCTGTCACTGAGTAAAGAAAATTAAATATGCGGATCCAGAACCTACTCACGACTGGGCATTTCCACCAGACATGGAACATAGTACCCTCTTGACCACAGCGTCGGAAACAGGCAGAAGAAACGGAAGGATACATAATGGCTAGGCGAGCAGGGACCAAATACCACCGAAGTAGCGTCTTGTAATTAGATTCAACAAGATCAGTGTTAATCGAAATCTTCGATAAGGCATGGGCCGCCGTCCGCCAGGTATCCAAATCCAATGAACTATTTAAATCCCGTTCCCATAAAGTCATGTAAGACAATTTTGTTAGAGGATCAACCAACAAAGCATAAACAATGGACAAGCGACCCCGCATTACCCCACTCGCCCCACAGGAGACCTCGAGGGAAGTAAGCGCACAAGGTTCTGTGAGTAGTCTAAGTTTGCTATCAATAAAAGAGCGAAGTTGATGGTAACGAAATATCTCTCCACGAGGCATCCCACAAAAATTCACAAAATACTGACGAGACCGAGGGCGAACCCCATCTAAATAATCACCAATACGTAGCAAACCCTTATTAATCCACCATTGGAACCCCGCGAAAGACAAACCCGGAACAAACTCAGGATTACCAAACACCGGAGCCAACGGAGTATGCGGAGAGAAAAAAGGTTTACGAGCTCGCCATCTATCCCACACTGACAATGAATAAGATAGAGTAGGACACAAAATAGGAGGGCGCAATCTATTGGGAAGCCACATGAGAGTACCAATAGCATATGGACGGCACGAAAGAGCCTCAATCCCAACCCATTGGGGGACATATCCCCTGGCCGTAGTACAAGATAATTGTGCTATTTGGGCCGCCTGAAAATATGCGAAAAGATTAGGGAGTCCCAAACCACCATGCCTCTTCAAAGAAAACAAGGTAGATTTGTTCAGCCTAGGGCGCTTTCCCCTCCAAACAAATCTGGAGACTGCAGCCTGCAGGAAGACTAATTCTCGTTTGGGAATCAAAATTGGTAACGTCCTAAAATAGTATAATAATCTAGGTAGGAAGGTCATTTTAATAGAATTAATTCTACCGAACCAGGAAAGAGAAAGATCCTGCCAGGCTAATAAGTCATTCTTAAGTCGCTTGAAAAGCGGGATATAGTTGGCCTGGTATAGCGTCGATACAGATTTCGTAAGAAGAATCCCCAGATAGGGGAGAGAACCAGGAGCCCACTGAAAAGCAAAGTTTTCCCGGCAGTAGCGAACCTCTGAATCGGGTAAAGAGATATTCAAAGCAACAGTTTTAGAGGAGTTGAGCGTAAGACCGGAGACCTCAGAAAAACGATGAAACAGATGGAAGAAACCAGGTAGAGACGTTCGAGGATCAGATATATACATAAGAACATCATCGGCAAATAGGGCACATTTATGAACCCTTTGACCACAGATAACACCCGATATAGAGGAATCAGCGCGAATAGCAATCGCAAGAGGTTCCATCGCCAATGCAAAGAGCAACGGAGAAAGAGGACATCCCTGTCTAGTTCCTCGCTCTATCGAAAAAGGAACTGATTTATGACCACGAATGGATACCTGAGCTGACGGGGTAGAATAGAGGGCCCGCAACAACGTCGTAAAATAAGGGCCAAACCCAAACCTGTCCAACGTTTTAAACAAATAATCCCAGGACAGACTGTCGAATGCCTTCTGAATATCCAGTGACAGTAGAAAAACATCCCTTTGCGACGATCCATCCCAATTGGACTGCACAGCTGACAGCAAAGCTATAGTCCGCCTAATTTGGTCCGATGTTTGTCGACCACTTATGAATCCTGATTGGTCATCATGAATGTATAAGGCCAAGAAATTATGGAGCCGTAAGGCCAGGATTTTAGTAAGAATCTTTAAATCACAATTAATTAAAGAAATAGGCCGGTAATTGGAGACCATAGCGGCATCCTTGAAAGGCTTGGGAATGACACTAATGAATGCCTTATTTTCCTCTGGGAGAACCACACCCCCCTCCCGCAAATAATTAAAGTACAGGGCCATATGGGGTATCAGAATGTCCGGGAAAGCTTTATAGTAAGTATTAGGAAGACCATCCGGTCCCGGGGCCTTGTGAGAGGCCAGGGATTTCACCGCATTCCCAACCTCTTCACAGGAGATAGGTTGTTCCATTAGCTCCCTATGTGCCTCCTGGAGGGGGGAAAAGGAGATAGACTCCAAAAAAGCCTCCAGAGAGGAAGAAGAACAGCCCCCCGTGGGCGAACTATAAAGCTGAGAGTAAAAAGACTGAAATTTGTGGAGGATCTTACCCGGGTCCTGGGATAACGAACCATTGTCCAGTCTGAGCTTGGGGAGGGCCGTCTGGGAGTGTCTAGGAGTCAGCTTGCGTGCCAACAAGGTGCCAGGTCTGTCCCTCCACGTAAAGAATTTATGATTAGACCAACGAAGTTGTTTATCCGCAGTGGTAGTAAGACATAAATTAAGTTCCAGTCGGGCCTGGTCAAGTTTAAGTAACAAATCAGAACTGGGATGATGTTTATGTTGAGCAACCAGGTCAATATATAACTGAGTTTTAGTAGCAAGTAGGTCAGTTCGGGCTTTTTTTAAACGAGAAGAGAGTTGAATAATATAGCCCCTGACTGAGGCCTTATGAGCTGCCCAATTAATCGCCGGGTTCGTGTCCTCTGCTTTCAGTCCGGACACTTTAACCCCCTTCCAGTCCGGACACTTTCACCCCCTTCCAGTCCAGACGCTTTCCCCCCCTTCCAGTCCGGACACTTTTCCCCCCTTCCAGTCCGGACATTTTAACCCCCTTCCAGTTCGGACGCTTTCACCCCTTCCAGTCCGGACACTTTCACCCCTTCCAGTCCGGACACTTTCACCCCCTTCCAGTCCGGACGCTTTCCCCCCCTTCCAGTCCGGAAGCTTTCCCCCCCTTCCAGTCCGGACACTTTAACTACCTTCCAGTCCGGACACTTTAACCCCCTTCCAGTCCGGACGCTTTCCCCCCCTTCCAGTCCGGACACTTTAACCTCCTTCCAGTCCGGACACTTTCCCCCCCTTCCAGTCCAGACACTTTCCCCCCCTTCCAGTCTGGACACTTTCACCCCTTACAGTCCGGACACTTTCCCCCCCTTCCAGTCCGGACACTTTCACCCCCTTCCAGTCCGGACACTTTCACCCCCTTCCAGTCCGGACAATTTCACCCCTTCCAGTCCAGACACTTTCACCCCTTCCAGTCCGGACACTTTCACCCCCTTCCAGTCCGGACACTTTCACCCCCTTCCAGTCCGGACACTTTCACCCCTTCCAGTCCGGACACTTTCACCCCCCTTCCAGTCCGGACACTTTCACCCCCTTCCAGTCCGGACACTTTCACCCCCCTTCCAGTCCGGACACTTTCACCCCCTTCCAGTCCGGACACTTTCACCCCCTTCCAGTCCGGACACTTTCACCCCTTCCAGTCCGGACACTTTCACCCCCCTTCCAGTCCGGACACTTTCACCCCCTTCCAGTCCGGACACTTTCACCCCCCTTCCAGTCCGGACACTTTCACCCCCTTCCAGTCCGGACACTTTCACCCCCTTCCAGTCCGGACACTTTCACCCCCTTCCAGTCCGGACACTTTCACCCCCTCCCAGTCCGGACACTTTCACCTTCCAGTCCGGACACTTTCACCCTCTTCCAGTCCAGATGCTTTCCCCCCCTTCCAGTCCGGACACTTTCACCCCCTTCCCCCCCCCCCCCGGCCAATTTTCAGCTTTCAGCGCTATCACACTTTGAATGACAATTGCGCAGTCATGCAACACTGTACCCATATGAATTTTTTAGCATTTTTTTTGAGACAGATAAAGCTTTATTTTGGTGGTGTTTAGTCACCACTGGGATTTTAATTTTTTTTTTTGCTATATAAGTCCAAAAATTTTGAGAAAAAAGTGTTTTTCTTATAAAATTTTGCAAATAAATAATCTTTCTTCATAAATCTTGGCCAAAATGTATTCAGTTATCTTTTTAGTAAAAAAAAAATAACCCAAATTAGTTTATAACCAAAAATAATAATTAAAAAAAAAATGTTTACATTTTTATTTTATTTTTTTATATTATTATTTATGGTTTTTTTTTAACATACTGTCACCCTAGCAGTATCGTGTCACCATGGTGACACTGTACTACTTGAGGGGGGTTATGAATATTTTTTTTTTTAAACTGATTGCTTTTATACCCATAAAGGCTGTAAAAGCAATCATTTCTCCTTCTCTCTGGCTGCATTCTTGCAGCCATTGAGAAATACTTTGTGAGCTGCAATTGGTCACAGCTTGTCACATGGTACAAGGCTGTTGTGAATAGCCCTGTACTATGTGACTCTGTGATCATTCACAGATTTCACATGTAGTAAGCAATGATGTCAGAAGTGACCTCTTGCTTACTACTCTGCGTGTGATCACTGATTGGCCAATCAGTGATCACATGATCGAGACCTCGCACAGAGATCCCGTACGACGATCGGTGTTCCACTGTGTCCAGAGGACACAGCAGGCACTGGAACGCGGTGCTGCACGCTCCCAGGGTGCGCGCACAAGCAGAGGTGGGAAAGCCGTTTATAAACGGCCACCCGAACCTGCACTGCCACCGTCCAGCCGTTTATATGCAACGACTGGATGGGAAGTGGTTAAATGCGAGCGCTCAAGATTCTGATGAGGTCAGCAGCATAGGCACTAGAAAGGAACCCAAAAAGCTTACATAAAATATACATAAAAATTGGTGCAATGCTGAAGAAATTAATATATAAAAGTGCACAAATAAAAATATGAAATTATTAAACACAAGTAATATCATAGGAGTGAATCGCTACAATGAGTGCAAATAAATATCTAAGTGCGGTTGTGAAAGTAAAAAAACAGACAAAGAAAGTGTTCATATAATGGGGAGGGTCTGTAGCGATTCACTCCAATGATATCACTTGTGTTTAATCGTTTCATATTTTTATTAGTGCACTTTTATATAATAATTCCTTCAGCGCTGCACCAATTTTTATGTATATATTATACCTTTTTACCTGGAAGTAGTTTTATTTTGCAGCAAATTTTGATACATATATTATAATTTCCTTCTGAAGGATGCAACCCTTTGATAGCCTTTATCTGGCCCCTGAGTCACTATTCCCTCTAATGATATGAGGCACTATTCCTGGGGTCAAAGGATCTGGTCAGTGAGTCATCTACACTTCACAGTTATGAGCACGCGGTGAAGATCACAGTCACATTTATTTTTTATTTTTTTAATTTTTTTCACATTTTTTAAAAATTTTTTTACCCTCTTTGGAATTTTCTATTACTCTATTTTGGGACAGTCACAAGAGTTGTCATTATATTCATGGTTTTTTACTGTTTACTTCACATGTTCACTGTTGGTTGAATTGCTATACGGAGGGGTTATAATATCTTTTTGGTCTAAGCACATTTTCCTGCCCATGGCCACATTACCCTGAATGCACCCAATCTAGTCTGATCTCAGAAGCTAAGCAGCATCAAACCTGGATGGGAGACCACCTGGGAATACTAGGTTCTCTAGACTGAACTTTTTCACAATGGACCAGGGGCGGACTGACAACTCATGGGGCCCCTGTGGCTTGCCCATACCTAAAAAAGCCTATGAAAAAGGTACATGGGGCCCCCTACTGACCCCGGGCCCTCAGGCAGTGCCCGAGTTTCCAAATGGTCAGTCCGCCCCTGCAATGGACCACAATTGAGATAACCCTCATGTGGTACTAATCTTGTACTTATTGCACTATATGAAGTTTATTTTTTGGGCAAATGTAGCGCCTATATATATTTTATTTGCATGTTGGAAGTGTTAATCACACTTAATTAGGGACAGCTTCACTTAGAATAGAATAACACTGAGACAAGACTTGTCTAGGGTCACTACAGTTGGCCCAAGTTTTGGGGGCCTTACACTATATAGAGTGATTGTATTTTGATTTTGGATTTATATATATATATATATATATATATATATCGCCTACCTATTCTATCTTTAATACTATTCCTTCAACTGACACGAACAGTGGGGTATAATTCTTGCCACTGACACCAATGATGGGGCACTATTCCTTCCACTGACACCAATGATGGGGCACAATTCCTCCCACTGACACCTGTGATGGGCACTATTCCTTCCACTGACAGTATGTCATGACTGCCACCCAGGGGCGGACTGACCATTTGGAAACTCGGGCACTGCCCGAGGGCCCGGGGTCAGTAGGGGGCCCCATGAGATGCCCCTGGTACCTTTTTCATAGGCTTTTTTGCATTTGGGCAAGGAAACAGGGGCCCGATCCCCTATTGCCCGGGGGCCCCATGAGTTGTTAGTCCGCCCCTGCTTCCACCCACAGTAAACTGACCCTTTGTTTGAAAAGTTTGGAGACCCCTGCTCTAGACAGGTGCAAATATAGCCTAGTACAGCTTTTCAACCTTTACACCCCAGGAACACCTGATATAATCTTCAGGTTCTTGGGGAACCCTGGCTAAAAAATATTTTACCAACAGCTCACAATACATTAGCAGGACTAATATATTAAAATTTTAAGTCTAGGAGTAGGTCATGTGGTGTACTTAGTGTCCACGCTAACATTAGTGGTCACTGTAGAAGTCCTGGGCTACAGAGACAAAAAGCAGTGATTGTCATGGCTCCACCCACGTTGTGAAATGAGAAATAATTATTTTTAGCATATGTAATGGAATGAGATATGTAAATACCTTCAGAAGGAAATTTGAAGTCTAGGAGTAGGTAATGTGGTGTACTTAGTGTCCACTCTAACATTAGTGGTCAGTGTAGAAGTGAACCCTTGCATTGGTGGTTAATGGAAAATTATTCCCTTGCATTGGTAATCAGTGGAGCTGGGCGATCAATCCACCATTGCTTGAAGCTCAAGGAACCCCTATGAACCTCAGGAGGAACCCTGGTTGAAAACTACTGGCCTGGTATTATAATGCTATTCATTCCAAGCGACATACAGCTGTTTTAGGCTATTTTGTCATCATCAATGAAAACCATGGCTTCCATGGAGTAGGACTTGGAAACCAATGGGTGCTTCTGACCAGAGGGATGAAAAGCAATCATTTGGATGGCCTCCCCCATCGTCCCAAAATGAGGAATAATCTTCTTTATTTTTGACATGCTCATTGAGACACATAAATATATTTTTCTCAAATATTTTATTCCAGGTCTATGCGTATATTTAAACCAGAACATATTCTATCAGGACCTCTATGTACTCTGCAATATTACTTTTAACATTTTTCTTTGCTTCCTTCTTCAGTTTCATGACCAGCTTCTTTTTGTTATAGGGCAGCTTGGCCTTTACCTTTCTCTTCTAGCGTGGCAGCGACTGCCTGGTGACCAAAGAGAGCAAACTTGCATGTTGGCTTCAAGTGTTCAGTCTGCGGGGCAGCAGGAGCCATCATTCACTTTGTTTTATTGTAAGGAGGTGGGATACCCTCAAATACTATCACGTACCTGGTGTTAGAGGCCAATGGAGAGAGGGCTTTCCTTGTGGCTGAGTTCCAGACTCCCCTGGATATGGGACAGAAGGAGTCGGGCCCAAAGTAGCATGGGTCACCTGTAGGAGTGCTTGTCAGAAGTACACCCAGGAGCATGGCTGATGCACTGGAATGGTGTCTGCAGACAGGTGGCGCCCCTGAGAGTTATGCAGGCCTTCAGGGTAGCAGAGGACCACAGAGTAGTTGGTTCAAAGCTCAAGGTCAGATGCCAGGTGGAGATTGGAGCAGATGTAGTCAATAGGATAGCCGGGGTCATACACAGGAGAGCAAGTAAGAATATCTATTAGCCAAGCCGAGGTCAGATCAGGAGAGAATATCTATTAGCCAAGCCGGGGTCAGATCAGGAGAGCAAGTGAGCATATCTATTAGCCAAGCCGAGGTCAGATCAGGAGAGCAGGTGAGCATATCTATTAGCCAAGCCGAGGTCAGATCAGGAGAGCAGGTGGGAATATCTATTAGCCAAGCCAGGGTCAGATCAGGAGTCAGGCGGAGAAGACAGGTCCAAGAACAAGCTGAATTGATAACAGGATATCACAACAGCAAGGGAACATGGACAAAGGTACTGGGGAGCCAGAGATCAACCAGCAATTTGAGGGAGTGATGGGCTTCCTTATAAAGGCGATCTGGCACCAAACTGAGCTAATGCATGCCTAACTATGCGCCAGTGCGCATTCGTGTTCCGGCTCGCGTCCGTGCGCCAATGAGCATAGATTTTTGCCAGCGTGCATTTCTGCGGCCATGCAAGGTACTGGCAGGAATGCCAGGTTTCCGAATACTGCTGCTGTGGACAGAGCCCTGACAAATACCTTCAGTTGCTACAGAGTAGCCTGTCCTCGCTTAGTCCTCCAGAAGATGTGGCTAGGTGCTCTGAAGTGCTATGGCCCATGGGAATATGCAAGAAAGAAAAGTATTCACATTTGTTGGGGTAAAAGTTGACAGAAATGTTGACACCTTCACATCCCACAACAACCACTTTGCACCCAAACAAATTTTGCTTAGCAACAATAGAGACAAACAAGGAGATGTCCTGTGCCATCTTGGACCAGAACATGACTTGAATGACTAGGTCCACCACCTGAGTTCTTGTAGAATCCTTGGAGGCCTCCCTTCATTAGTTCTCCAGGTAGCTTGGCCTTTGATAGGGCTCTTGTCTTGGGCTTTGCTGTGCCCCTGGCCTTTGGTGCAACCTTTGTCTTGGCCTTAGTGTCTGCCATCTTGTGTTGCCAGCCAAGAAAGAGAATACCTTCTGTTTTAGGAATGCTTTGCTGTGTTATGCACTGACTGAAATGAGGGTTTTTGATTGCTTTAATCTCTTATCACCTAAAACCTGCAATGTTATACTATTCAGTTGGGTCCCAAGTCCTTCTCCACAGAAACCATGCTTGCTGAATTAAGAAAGGAGATCCTGATAGGTTGTACACTTTTCACAATCTTATGTTTCAGTTGCTGTGTCAAGATGTAGGTGCAGAAAAAAATGCAGGTGAAGAAAATGTTGTCTCTCTCGTTAGAGTGCAGTGGATATAGTTCATTGGAACACCAATGCAACTGATGGTTGGTTGGCACTGGACCGTGCATAGAAGGGGATGTTTTCCCTCGTTTGTTTGGCTGCAGAATCCCATCAAAGTCCATTTAGGATTTATCTGAGATTGTTTTTAGAGACCCCGTAATGGTTCCTTCAGCAGACAGACAGAAAATCGTTAAGTATTATTTATGTTGGCCTCCAGCCGTGAAGAACCTAAGCCTTATTTATAGCTAAAAGTCAGGTTGATTTCTTGGCCAGGCATTCAATCTTCATTCACACCTCACTTCTCACCTCCCCGTGGAGGGATTCTTCAGCTCCTTGCACAGTTCTGTTGAATTTAACATTCGCTTGCTCTCCTTGCACATTTAGCTGAGAGTTTTACTGAGTGAAATTGTCTGTGATTGCCCCTCTGAGCCAGACGATTAAAATGGGTCCAGACTTCAAATGAAGCTTCGGCAATGTATGTAAACCCAAGTCTATCTCCTCTCCTGAAATACTCTGCACTGCTGGAGAACTCTGCTCCTTCCTCTATAACTCTGCTCTCCTGAAATACTCTGCGCTGCTGGAGGACTCCGCTCCTTCCTCTATAACTCTCCTCTCCTGAAATACTCTGCTGGGCTGAAGGACTCCGCTCCTTCCTCTATAACTCTCCTCTCCTGAAATACTCTGCTGGGCTGAAGGACTCCGCTCCTTCCTCTATAACTCTCCTCTCCTGAAATACTCTGCTCTGCTGGAGGACTCCGCTCCTTCCTCTATAACGCCTCTCCTGAAATACTCTGCTGGGCTGAAGGACTCCGCTCCTTCCTCTATAACTCTCCTCTCCTGAAATACTCTGCACTGCTGGAGGACTCCTCTCCTTCCTCTATAACTCTCCTCTCCTGAAATACTCTGCTGGGCTGAAGGACTCCGCTCCTTCCTCTATAACTCTTCTCTCCTGAAATACTCTGCATTGCTGGAGGACTCTGCTCCTTCCTCTATAACTCTCCTCTCCTGAAATACTCTGCTCTGCTGGAGGACTCTGCTCTTTCCTCTATAACTCTCCTCTCCTGAAATACTCTGCTCTGCTGGAGGACTCCGCTCCTTCCTCTATAACTCCTCTCCTGAAATACTATACACTGCTGGAGGACTCCGCTCCTTCCTCTATAACTCCCCTCTCCTGAAATACTCTGCTGTGCTGGGGGACTCCGCTCCTTCCTCTATAACTCTCCTCTCCTGAAATACTCTGCTCTGCTGGAGGACTCCGCTCCTTCCTCTATAACTCTCCTCTCCTGAAATACTCTGCACTGCTGGAGGACTCCTCTCCTTCCTCTATAGCTCTCCTCTCCTGAAATACTCTGCTCTGCTGGAGGACTCCGCTCTTTCCTCTATAACTCTCCTCTCCTGAAATACTCTGCACTGCTGGAGGACTCCGCTCCTTCCTCTATAACTCCCCTCTCCTGAAATACTCTGCTCTGCTGGAGGACTCCGCTCCTTCCTCTATAACTCTCCTCTCCTGAAATACTCTGCTCTGCTGGAGGACTCCGCTCCTTCCTCTGTAGCTCTCCTCTCCTGAAATACTCTGCTGGGCTGAAGGACTCTGCTCCTTCCTCTATAACTCTCCTCTCCTGAAATACTCTGCACTGCTGGAGGACTCCTCTCCTTCCTCTATAACTCCTCTCCTGAAATACTCTGCTCTGCTGGAGGACTCCGCTCCTTCCTCTATAACTCTCCTGAAATACTCTGCTCTGCTGGAGGACTCCGCTCCTTCCTCTATAACTCTCCTCTCCTGAAATACTCTGCTTTGCTGGAGGACTCCGCTCCTTCCTCTATAACTCTCCTCTCCTGAAATACTCTGCACTGCCGGAGGACTCCGCTCCTTCCTCTATAACTCTCCTCTCCTGAAATACTCTGCGCTGCTGGAGGACTCTGCTCCTTCCTCTATAACTCTCCTCTCCTGAAATACTCTGCTGGGCTGGAAGACTCTGCTCCTTCCTCTATAGCTCTCCTCTCCTGAAATACTCTGCACTGCCGGAGGACTCCGCTCCTTCCTCTATAACTCTCCTCTCCTGAAATACTCTGCTCTGCTGGAAGACTCTGCTCCTTCCTCTATAACTCTCCTCTCCTGAAATACTCTGCTCTGCTGGAAGACTCTGCTCCTTCCTCTATAGCTCTCCTCCTTCTCTAACAATAGTGATGGTTTATTATGTACTGTAGCACTTAGCACATGTGCTGTCATTCAGATGATGAACCTACAATTATGTTTCTCCATAGCCAGATGAGTAATCCTTAAATTCCATATTTTCAAAAAGAGTCTTTTCAATGTATTTTTTCCTGCACAGAGACCCGCTGTGACATACATGAGTTGTGGCGGTGTGGAAGATTCATAAAGCGGTTCTATTACTTTCCGTTCTCTTCCATTTTATGAGCCTGAAATAATGCAACATTTCCAAACAATCTGTGTTTGCTTATTTTTCGATAATCTGAAGACAAAACTAATTGCGAACCATTAAGTCGTGAACTCGTTTTTTCTGAGCACACTTTTGAAATAAAGATACATCACTATATAAATGCCGCACGTTCCTCAGAAAGCAGAAACGGTAATGCGAAGGAATCATTAAGGCTTTATGGCGCAGTCGTCTCGCAGGACAAAATTCAACATCTTTGTAGAGACTTCGGCTCCATCCGTCATGAGATTTATGGTTGGCTCTTTGGAAGGAAATGGAGCATTTTGCGGCTGTGGGAAGTGTAGTCAGAATTTAGCTATCCGTACAAAATGTGCCCGATTGTCTCTGTAGTCATCAGTTGACCAGCACCGTCTCTGTAGTCATCAAATGACCAGCACCGTCTCTGTAGTCATCAGATGACCAGCCCGTCTCTGTAGTCATCAAAAGACCAGCACTGTCTCTGTAGTCATCAGATGACCAGCACTGTCTCTGTAGTCATCAGATGGCCAGCACCGTCTCTGTAGTCATCAGATGACTAGCTCCACCTCTGTAGTCATCAGATGACCAGTGCCATCTCTGTAGTCATCAGATGACCAGTGCCGTCTCTGTGATCATCAGATGACCAGCGCCATCTCTGTAGCTATCAGATGACCAGAGCTGTCTCTGTAGTCATCAGAAGACCAGCGCCGTCTCTGTGATCATCAGATGACCAGCGCCATCTCTGTAGCTATCAGATGACCAGAGCTGTCTCTGTAGTCATCAGAAGACCAGCGCCATCTCAGTGATCATCAGATGATCAGCGCTGTTTCTGTAGTCATCAGATGCCCAGCGCCGTCTCTGTAGCTACCAGATGACCAGCGCCATCTCTGTGACCATCACATGACCAGCGCCATCTCTGTAGCCATCAGATGACCAGCGCCATCTCTGTAGTCATCAGATGACCAGCACCGTCTCTGTACTCATCAGATGACCAGCGCCATCTCTGTAGCCATCAGATGACCAGCGTCTTATCTGTAGTCATCAGATGACCAGCTCCGTCTCTGTAGTCATCAGATGGCCAGCGCCATATCTGTAGTCATCTGATAACCAGCGTGTCATTGTAGTCCTTAGATGACCAAAGCCGTCTCTGTAGTCATCAGATGACCAGCGCCATATCTGTAGCCATCAGATGACCAAAGCCGTCTCTGTAGCCATCAAATGACCAGCACCATATCTGTAGTCATCAGATGACCAGCTCCGTCTCTGTAGTCATCAGATAACCAGCGTGTCTCTGTAGTCATCAGATGACCAGCACCATATCTGTAGTCATCAGATGACCAGCGCAGTCTCTGTAGTCATCAGATGACCAGCGCAGTCTCTGTAGCCATCAGCTGACCATCACATCTTTGTATTTATCAGATGACCAGCGCTGTCTCTGTAGTCATCAGATGACCAGCGCAGTCTCTGTAGCCATCAGCTGACCATCACATCTTTGTATTTATCAGATGACCAGCGCTGTCTCTGTAGTCATCAGATGACCAGCGCAGTCTCTGTAGCCATCAGCTGACCATCACATCTTTGTATTTATCAGATGACCAGCGCCGTCTCTGTAGCTATCAGATGACCAGTGCCATCTCTGTAGTGATCACATGTCTAGTGCCATCTCTGTAGTCATCAGATGACCAGCGTGTCTCTGTAGTCATCAGATGACCAGCGCAGTCTCTGTAGCCATCAGCTGACCATCACATCTTTGTATTTATCAGATGAGCAGCGCTGTATCTGTAGCCATCAGATGACCAACGCAGTCTCTGTAGTCATCAGATGATCAGCGCCGTCTCTGTAGTCATCAGATGACCAGCGCAGTCTCTGTAGTCATCAGATGACCATCGTGTCTCTGTAGTCATCAGATGACCATCGTGTCTCTGTAGTCATCAGATGACCATCGTGTCTCTGTAGTCATCAGATGACCAGCGCAGTCTCTGTAGCCATCAGCTGACCATCACATCTTTGTATTTATCAGATGACCAGCGCCGTCTCTGTAGCTATCAGATGACCAGTGCCATCTCTGTAGTGATCACATGTCTAGTGCCATCTCTGTAGTCATCAGATGACCAGTGCTGTCTCTATAATGATCAAATGACCAGCGTGCTGTCTCTGTAGGGATCACATGACCAGCATGCTGTCGCTGTAGGGATCACATGACCAGCGCTGTAATAACCTATCTTAATAGATGTCTACTGAGGCTAAATTTACCGTGAAACATGCTACAAGTGCAATGATTGTGCCACCTGGTGTTGTGGTTGAACTTGGCAAGTTTTGTCTGGCCATAGATGAGATGATCTTTCATCCAATTTGCCAAAGAGTCAGCAAACTCATTCAATTATCGGCTCACATTATGTGCAAATCTAAAGTATCACAGAAACTCATTTCCTGGTATGATGGCAAATTTTATTGGGTAGAGAATGATTACCTAGAATTGTTACCAGCATGCACAATAGTACAGATTGGCGGGTGGTGGACTCACGCACAAATAGAACAACTGACTCATTGAGAAATATAATTTGCAATTTGAATTTATTGTCTGTATCCTGGGGTATCTTTGGTGGAATGGGCAAAATGCCTTCACATCTACAGCTTCAGCCTCTGCTAATGACCGGAGCAAAGAGGTAGTAAAGCACAAGACCTAGACATAGATGTTATGTCGTTGGAACTATAGCCTTGCAGAGTTGGATCTTGGGAAGAAAGAATGCTCAACAAGACACTACTTGCATGGCATCATTGGCTTTTAGCTTGGGTTTCCTCCCATAATATGAAAATCATACAAGCTGGTCAACTGGCATGTTACCGAGATTACCCTAGAGTGTATGATATTAGAATGTAAGCTCCTTTGCTGTAGATATTGATGTGATAGGCTCTGTGTTCTCTGTACTGCACTGCAGAGTATGTTAGAACTATATAGATGTATAATAATGTAGCACCCCTCTAGTCAGCCAGGGGGAGCTACCTAGTTTTTTTTAGTGAGAAAGGCTGATGGCAGCCTGGGCATGAGCCATCCTGGGTGTGAGTCAGCCAGGTCACCTTAGGTCAGAGATGAGAGCTCTGCAGATCAGCTCCCTAATACCTCCCCATGTTCTAGAGACTTGAGAAGTTTCTACAAGGCAGTGGGTGGGGGTGAGGAGAGGTTGTTCTGCATACTTAAGGGATCCTGACCAATCCCTAGGAAGGAGGCTTGGCATGGGGTCAGGACAGTCTTTAAGTATGACAGAGCCTGCTCTGCAGCAGGAGCGTTCGGGTGGAAGATGGGAGTGAGAGGCTGGAATGCAGGAGCCTGGGAGGGGGCCCAGTGGGAAGGAGCCTACCTCCAGGCTGAAGCTGAAAGAAGGATCTCTCAAACTCAGTAGTCCCCTGAGAGCGGACCATCTGTGCAGCAGGGAAGGAGCCAGCCCAGTGGAAGGCCTGAAGGCAGCCACCAACTCAACAAGCTTGCAGGAGGGAAGAGTGAGTAGTCCTACAACCCCTGGGCTGGATAAGGGGAAAGGGTATATGGGTGGAAAACCTGACTAGCCCTCATCTGAGGTGGTGGATTCTGGGTCCCCTTTGCCCAGGTATTTCCTTCTGGCAGATGGATGAGAACATGATTCATCTGGGGTCTGGGCTGGTGAGCTTTTCGAGAAGAAATCTTTGCTGTGTAGAGACTTGCACATAGTTGCTAAAGTGTTGTCCTCAGTTGCAGTTCACCTGGGCATCCCATACACCCCTTGACCCCATCCAAGTTCAAAAACCCCTTAATAAAACCTAAAAACCCCAGCTTAAGGACTGTTTACTGCCTCCTGTGTGCAAGGTCTGAAGAAATTGCGTGTTGCCTGTCTGTGCAGGACTATAGGGGGACCCAAAACATCAGCGACTCCTAAGAGGGTAGTGCTACAATAATAACAGCGTGTGACTGTGGGGGGGAAATTAGAGTGTAAGCTTCTCTGTACAGAGACTGATGTGACTGGCTCAGTGTTTTCAGTATAGCACTGCGATATATGTCAGAGCTATATAAATGTATAATAATAATAGTGTGTGGCTGTGGTGGGGACATTAGAGTGTAAGCTCCTCTGGTGAAGAGACTGATGTGACTGGCTCAGTGTTCTCTGTACAGCGCTACGGTATATCTCAGAGATACATAAGTATATAATAATAATGTATGACTGAGGTGGGATATTGGAGTGTAAGCTCCTCTGGTACAGAGACTGATGTGACTGGCTCAGTGTTCTCTGTACAGCACTACAGTATTTGTCAGAGCTTTCAACTATATAATAATAATAGCTTATGACTGCGGTGGAACAATAGATTGTAAGCTCCTTTGATGCAGAGACTGCTGTGAATGGCTCGGTGTTCTTTGTACAACACTACACAATATGTCAGAGCTATATAAATTTATAATAATAGTGTGTGACTGTCGTGGGGACATTAGAGTGTAAGCTCCTCTGGTTTCCGAGTCAAATGTGCTTTCTTTTTTCCTTTCACGAATCTCAAATTGATGGGATTTGTTAATTTTGTTCATTCATCCTTGGATGTATTTTTTTTTCCTCCAGACATTATGGCAGTGTGCTGACTCTTCTTTATTTCTATTATAGCTCCAGCTGAGCAGATGCAATGTAGCGTCTCTCTCGAAGACTCTGATTGAAGCTTCCTGCTTAGCAGCAGACTGAGAATGGAAGAGCGGTCTGGGTCCCAAAAGTGGAAAGAGTTATTAAATTGCCGCATTGCAGAAACACAGTTGATGTTGGCCGGATGTCTTGCTCCCTTCTAAGCTCCCATCCAAAATTAGGGACTTTTTTTTTTGTTTACATACCCGCTAGGCTTTCAGTTAATTGACACCTCTAAATTTCACAGTTTCATTTAATTGTATGAGGTGATTGTAGCCCTATTAGTACATTTGCGACAGAAACAATTGAGTACTGATGTGATACTTTTTTTATTTGCACTAACATAAATTTTGAGGACAAGCTTTCGGGGTATGTCCCCTTCTTCAAGGTCCAGGCTGTACCATTTGTATAGTTGTCTAGAACAGGGCTCTCCGAACTTTTCCAATACAAGAATAAAAATTAAATGAATGAATATGTTTTACTTGGAGCAGGGGCGGACTGACAACTCATGGGGCCCCGGGCAATAGGGGATCATGGGGCCCCTGTGTCTTTGCCCAAACTCAAAAAAGCCTATGAAAAAGGTACCAGGGGCATCTCATGGGGCCCCCTACTGACCCCGGACCCATGGGCAGTTCCTGAGTTTCCAAATGGTCAGTCCACCCCTGACTTGGAGCTTTCCCAACACTGATACAAGGGGGACTCTGATGGAGACTCTGAAGAAACAAGGGATTCTAATGGGGACTCTCATGTAAGTGGGGGGGGGGGGGGGCTCTAACCTGAACTCCTTACATTAGGGGAGATTCTGGTGAGGACGTTCATGAAGGGGGGGGGGGGGTCTGATCTGGACCCCTTACACCAGGGAAGACTGTGATGGGGATTCTCATGTAAGGGGAGAATCCAGTGAGGAACTCTGATGTAAGGGAAACTTACATGATTGGTTGCTAGCTCACTGGTGGTCCTAGCAACCACTGGTGGTGCAATGATGCCCTTTGCTGCTAGGATGTAGTCCAATCATCCTGGGCTGGAATACCAGAAGTCGCTTGTGTTCTGGCATCTAGCTTAGTGGTCCATAAGCATTCTAAACAAGGGGCCAGTTTACTGTTCTTCAGGGGCTGGAGTGTGGCAAGTGGGAGAAGAAAATGTCCTGGCATTAGTGGGAGTAAACAATGCCTCATCTTTGGTATTATGGGGAGGAATAGTGTCCCATCATTGGTATCAGTGGGAGGAATAGTGCCCCATCATTGGTACCAGTGGGAGGAATAGTGCCCCATCATTGGTGTCAGTGGGAGGAATAGTGCCCCATTCTTGGTGCCAATGGTAGGAATAGTGCCACATCATTGGTATCAGTGGTAGGAATAGTGCCACATCATTGGTATCAGTGGTAGGAATAGTGCCACATCATTGGTATCAGTGGGAGGAATAGTGCCCCATCATTGGTGTCAGTGGGAGGAATAGTGCCCCATCCTTGGTGCCAATGGTAGGAATAGTGCCACATCATTGGTATCAGTGGTAGGAATAGTGCCACATCATTGGTATCAGTGGTAGGAATAGTGCCACATCATTGGTATCAGTGGGAGGAATAGTGCCCCATCATTGGTACCAGTGGTAGGAATAGTGCCCCATCATTGGTGTCAGTGGGAGGAATAGTGCCCCATCATTGGTGTCAGTGGTAGGAATAGTGCCCCATCATTGGTGTCAATGGGAGGAATAGTGCCCCATCATTGGTACCAGTGGTAAGAATAGTGTCCCATCATTGGTGTCAGTGGTAGGAATAGTGCCCCATCATTGGTGTCAGTGGTAGGAATAGTGCCGCATCATTGCTGGTAGGTAATCCTACCAGTGCAGGTGTGAAGCACAATCCTACCAGTGCAGGTGTGAAGGACAATCCTACCAGTGCAGGTGTGATGGACAGTCCTACCAGTGCAGGTGTGAAGGACAATCCTACCAGTGCAGGTGTGAAGCACAATCCTAACAGTGCAGGTGTGAAGGACAATCCTACCAGTGCAGGTGTGATGGACAGTCCTACCAGTGCAGGTGTGAAGGACAATCCTACCAGTGCAGGTGCGAAGCACAATCCTAACAGTGCAGGTGTGAAGGACAATCCTAACAGTGCAGGTGTGAAGCACAATCCTACCAGTGCAGGTGTGAAGGACAATCCTACCAGTGCAGGTGTGAAGGACAATCCTACCAACTCAGATCCATCTGTGAATAGTATTGTGTGGACTAGTGCTGTATCAGTGTGGGGCCTTGGCCCTGATAAGCCTACCTTTGCTCAGGTTGTAGGTTCTGCTCTCGGTAATGTCATCAAGCCAGGGCTGCAGTTAAAGGGGAACTCCACTTCAAAGTGGGTTTTTCCCCCACAAACCACCATTTTGAGCTCCCCAGGGTCTGGTCTTGGGTCTCTGGCCTCTGCTGGGGGTCCAAGGAGAAATGTCATCATGCTTAAATGAGAAGATTGTGCAATCCCTCCAGCAAGGCATGTGGTGGTTGATTTGATCTTGGAAATGGGTTTCAGGTCAAATGATCTCTATGTCCTCATGCATGTAGCTGGGAGCCGGGTACACCATAAGCTTCACCAAGCCAGAGGGTCTTGTCCTGTTTTGGGAACGATATGAGGCTCAGTGCAGGGCAAGCCCCAAATGGGAAGGTCTGGCACCAGTTGCTGTCTCATAGAGGTCAACAGTGAAAAAGATAACCATCATCCTCAGTAATGAGATTGTTCCTGCTTGGGACCTAGAGCTCTGGTTGAGACATTATGGGGAGGTTTTGACCAAACCAGATAAAATTCTTGATGAGCGCAACATCTGGACTGGGGGTTGGTTGGTGACAGTTAGGTTGGCCAGGGAAGGGAACATTATCCGTCACCTGCCCTCCTCCGCTTTTATAGGGAGGGATAGGATGATTATTTTATATCCTGATCAGCCAAACCTGTGTCACCGGTGTGGAGAAAAGGGGCATTTTAGCTCCTCCTGTTAAGTTTTAATATGTTCAATGTAGCAGGGTAAGGGTCATGTGGGCACCCAGTGGTGTATTTAGATTTTGTGCTGCCCTAGGCAACACAAACATTTTGTGCCCCCCCCCCCTCCCCTCATGCAAGAGTCAATAAGTGTGTGTATGTATATATGATTTTCTCTCTCTCCCTTTCTTTCTCTTCTCTCTCTCCCTCTTCCCTCCCTCTCTCTCTCCCCCTCCCCCCTCCCTCGCTTCCCCCTCTCTCTTCCCTCTCTCTCTCTCCCATCCCCCCCCTCTTCCCCCCTCTCTCTCTCATTCCCCCTCTCTCATTCTCACCCCTCTCTCTCCCCTCTCTCTTCCTCCCTCTCTCTCTCCCCCTCTCCTCCCCCTCTCTCTTCCTCCCTCTCTCTCTCCCTCTCTCATTCTCACCCCCTCTCTCTCCCCTCTCTCACCCCTCCCTCTCTCATTCCCCTCTCTCTCATTCTCACCCCCTCTCTCTCCCCCCTCCCTCTCTTCCCCCTCTCTCTCCCCCCTCCCCCCTCCCTCTCTTCCCCCTTCTTTCTCTCTTCCCTCTCCCCCCTCTTCCCCCCCTCTCCTCCCCCTCTCTCACCCCCCTCTCTCATTCCCCTCTCTCATTCTCACCCCCCCTCTCTCTCCCCCCTCCCTCTCTTCCCTCTCTCTTTCTCAGATCGTATGGGTCTGCACACACACCTCCTCCAAGGGCTGCTGATCTCCGGGCAGCAGGAAGGAGGGGGGGGGGGGGGTGTGTGTGCAGTCCCATACGATCTGTCAGTGTAGGGAGGGATCAAAAACCTTTTCTGCAATCCTTCCCCAAAACTCAAATTCTACCCCAAATCTCCAAGATAAATCCAAAGAAATGTCCACAATGCAAAGTCCACAAAATGTCCACACTATTCAATCTTCCAAAGGTGATAAGTATCCAATTAGCCACTTCAATCCAAGATACCTCAAAAAAATGTAAACTAAATATAGTGCATTATCTTTCAAATAATATGATAATCTGTGATGTCATGCAAAAACACTCGTGACAAAAAACACACATTGTTTATAATATTGTATAATTTGAGCTATTTATATTTATAATTTTTGTTTTATTTTACAAATATATTATTATCTCCTTTTTTTTTTTGTCACGAGTGTTTTTGCATGACATCACAGATTATCATATTATTTGAAAGATAATGCACTATATTTAGTTTACATTTTTTTGAGGTATCTTGGATTGAAGTGGCTAATTGGATACTTATCACCTTTGGAAGATTGAATAGTGTGGACATTTTGTGGACTTTGCATTGTGGACATTTCTTCGGATTTATCTTGGAGATTTGGGGTAGAATTTGAGTTTTGGGGAAGGATTGCAGAAAAGGTTTATGATATTTGCACTTTCAAGGGTGAAAGATTTACTTTTCTTTGGGGATACACAGAGATTTTTGATTTGAGTGTAGGGAGGGAGGCAGGGAGATCCCACAGAACACAGCACAGCTCACCTCCTCTGGGCTCTTTCATCTCCTCCACTTCTCCTCTCCCTGCTCCAGGCTGTCCCCTGGTCCTGGCTCATCAGCTGCTGGAGGGAGAGGTACAGGAACATTGCTCTGCAACTGCTCTCCCCCACAATCGATCCTCCTGCTGTCCGGGCCACTGCAAGAGTACCGAAGGTACCCCTCTGATGCTCAAAAGGTCCCTTCTTATGGGGGGACGGTGCTGCCCCCCTAAAAATTGCTGCCCTAGGCAAATGCCTTGTTTGCCTCACGGTAGATACGCCCCTGTGGGCACCAACCCTCCTCCATCCAAAATGATAAATGGTTTTAGTGATACTTGATTTTTGATATGGAGAGATATAAAAATTTAGCAAATTTTCAGCCCTAGTTTTTCAACATTTTCACCAATTTCATACAGCAAAATGAATCGATATGTTATATATTATTCATTTATTGTAATAACCACCGGAACTATTCATTTGTTTATGGAATTTGAGTGTTTGTTGTGTTTTTCTCCATTTTTGTATAGTTGTCTAAAGTACAGATCAGGGTTTCTCAACCAGGGTTCCTCCAGAGGTTGCTAGGGGTTCCTTGAGCAACGAGCAATATCCGCCTCTCAGATAGGTTCCCGCTGACACCATTGATATTGTTAGCTATCTATAAGGGGGTAATTCTTCCCACTGACCACAAGTGTAAGGAACATTCTTGGTGCTTCATCTTTGGTGTCAGTGGGAGGAACGGTTCACCATGCTTGGTGTTAGTGAAAGGAATGGTGCTTCATCTTTGGTGTCAGTGGGAGGAACGGTTCACCATTCTTGGTGTTAGTGAAAGGAATGGTGCTTCGTCTTTGGTGTCAGTGGGAGGAACAGTTCACCATGCTTGGTGTTAGTGAAAGGAATGGTGCTTCGTCTTTGGTGTCAGTGGGAGGAACGGTTCACCATGCTTGGTGTTAGTGAAAGGAATGGTGCTTCATCTATGGTGTCAGTGGGAGGAACGGTTCAGCATTCTTGGTGTTAGTGAAAGGAATGGTGCTTCATCTTTGGTGTCAGTGGGAGGAACGGTTCACCATTCTTGGTGTTGGTGAAAGGAATGGTGCTTCATCTTTGGTCTCAGTGGGAGGAACGGTTCACCATGCTTGGTGTTGGTGAAAGGAATGGTGCTTCGTCTTTGGTGTCAGTGGGAGGAACGGTTCACCAGTCTTGATGTTAGTGAAAGGTATGGTGCTTCGTCTTTGGTCTCAGTGGGAGGAACGGTTCACCATTCTTGGTGTTAGTAAGAGGAATGGTGCTTCGTCTTTGGTGTCAGTGGGAGGAATGGTTCACCATTCTTGGTGTTAATGAAAGGAATGGTGCTTCATCTTTGGTGTCAGTGGGAGGAATGGTTCACCATTCTTGGTGTTAGTGAAAGGAATGGTGCTTCGTTTTTGGTGTCAGTGGGAGGAACGGTTCACCATTGTTGGTGTTAGTGAAAGGAATGGTGCTTCGTCTTTGGTGTCAGTGGGAGGAACGGTTCACCATTGTTGGTGTTAGTGAAAGGAATGGTGCTTCGTCTTTGGTGTCAGTGGGAGGAACGGTTCACCATTCTTGGTGTTAGTGAAAGGAATGGTGCTTCATCTTTGGTGCCAGTGGAAGGAATGCTTCATCCCACTGACAGCCCTCTGCTCCATCAGTGCTGTCTATATCACTCATCTGGCTCCCTTCCTGGAGTCTCACGGCCGCTCCCCCCCGGCTCCCCTCACTCTGCTCTTCCATCTCCCGCCCAGCCCTGGTGCCCCTCAGGGCCTCCTCATACACAGTGCCATCTGCTTCTGGTCACCGGTGCGACGTCACCACGCAGGAACTGGCGGCTGGAGGCAGAGCACACTACGGTGCCGTGCATTTGTAGAGTAACAGTGCTGATGTTCCATTACTTATTACTGAAAAGAAATGAGGAATTAAAATGACATTTTTCCCATCAACTAATTTTAAATATTGACTTAAAGTAGGTGTAAACCCAGCCACTAAAATCTCATATCATCCTTAACGTGTCATTATCATCCAAAAAGTCATTTTTAGTTGTATTAAATCTGCAGCTTTCATTAAAGCACTCCTTGTTCAGGCACTTCTTGTTTTAGGGTGACAACCCCCTATCTCTGTCTCCCAATTTCACTCCTGCGTTGTCACCCTGTCACATGGGCTACCAGCAGGGGCAGACTGACAACTTATGGGGCCCCCGGGCAATAGGAGATCATGGGGCCCCTGTGTCCTTGCCCACACTCAAAGCACACCCAAAAAATCCTATAAAAAGGTACCAGGGGCATTTCATGGGGCCCCCTACGGCCCCTGGCCCTTGGGCAGTGCCCGACTACTTGAATGGTCAGTCCGCCCCTGGCTACCAATATAGAATACAAGTGGCCTTTTTCAACACACAGAGGTCACCATCAGGAAACCTGGCCTGAGAAATGCCGTGCCGCCATTGTTGAAGAGGATGAGAACATGTATTTTATTAAAATAAACAGTTGTTTATGACACACAATGCTTTTAGCAAATTAAATGTCATTCAGCTAGGGTTTACATCTACTTTAAGAATATTACCAAGGCATTTTTAAAACATTTTAAATAAATAAATAAAGTAAATGACATACTGTCAATGAATTCATGAATTAAACCCATAAAATTAGAACATAAATGCCTAAATTAAAAGTAAAAAAAAAAAAAAAAATTCCATAATAAATAAATCTGTAAAATAAAATCAGAATAAAAAAGAATAGCAAAAATTAATAATATTAATAATATTAATCAAATAAATCAATAAATTAAATAAATGTATAAATAAATACATAAATAAATTCCATGATTATCTGTAAAATCAATAAAAGAATAATAAAATAGAATAATAGTAAAATAAATAGATCCATAAAATAAATATTATTATTCTTATTATTGATCTTATTATTATTATTATTATTATTATTATTATTATTATATAACAGAAAAGTAGTTAAAAATTAAATAAATAATAAATAAATAATTAAAATTAAATAAAACAAAGACATCCATAAAAGAATATTAAAATAGAATAATAGTAAAATAAATAGATCCATAAAATAAATAAATATTATTATTATTGATATTAATAATAATAATTATTATTATTATTATTATTATATAACAGAAAAGTAGTAAAAAATGAAATAAATAAAAAATAATTAAATTAAATAAAACAAAGAAATCCATAAAAGAATAATAGTAAAATGAATAGATCCATTAAAAAAATATTATTAATATTAAAAAGAATTATTATTATTATTATTATTGTTGTTATATAACAAAAAAGTAGTACAAAATTAAATAAAAAATAAATAATTAATTAAAATTAAATATAAAAAAATAATCCATAAAAAGAATAATAAAATAATAGTAAAATAAATAAATCCATAAAATAAATAAATATTATTATTATGATTATTGATATTAATAATAATTCTTATTATTATTATTGATATTAATCATAATAATAATAATTCTTCTTATTATTATATAAAAGAAAAGTAGTAAAAATTCAATAAAAAAAATAATTAATTAATGTTAAATAAAACAAAGAAATCCATAAAATAATAATAAAATAGAATAGTAAAATAAACAGATCCATAAAATAAATAAATATTATTATTATTATTGATATTAATAATAATAATAATAATAATAATAATAATTATTATTATTATATAACAGAAAAGCAGTACAAAATGAAATAAATAAAAAGTAAATAAAATAAATGAGAAATTATTACTTTTGATAGATGATATGAATTTCCATCTGGATAATAGTGAGTGTTTAAAAATGCAGCCGTTGCCTGACCCAGAACACACAGAAAATGCTGGACCAATAACCAGATAAAGAGACACAGTCCACTAGATTTTTAATCTGTTTAAAATGATATTTTATATAGTAATCTGTTTTTTTTTTCAGGTTTATAAAGTGCTGACTTATTCCACAGTGTTGATTCGTTATCCTGCGAGGTGAGCAGCCTGGTGAGCTGATAAAGTGTTTCTAGTGAGGAATAAAGTGCTTTTTTTTTTAACTTGCAGTGAGATCTGAGACGGGTCAGGTGAGCAGTTGGCTCCACAGTAGGATATTCTGATGACAGCTGAGCGGGTAAGCAGCAAATCTAACAACTTGGCACACAGAATGGGGACGCGGTACATCGCCATGCTTGGAACTGCTGGGCCCCGAAGGGTTAACACATACGCTTATAGCAATGATGGATCTAATTCCCGTACGGAAAAACCATGCAGTACTGTAGGGAAGTGATGAGCAATTAATGGCATTACATTATTCAATTATATAACTGCTGATAAACAATCAAATGGGACTTCCAGTTCCACTTATCGCCAAAAAAAAGGAGCTCTTGGACTTGCAGCAGTCCCTGTAATTGTAAATGTATGTAAGTGGAGCCTCTCTAGACTTTTGTTACATTGTCAATTTTAAATGTACCCTGGGGTAGTGTCTAAAACGTGCTTTTTTTCCTTTCTTTCTGCAAAATATGTATTAAAATGCTTGAAGGCTATGTAGGGAGGTTGGGGGGAGTTATGGGGGGTTAGGTGACTCTGCAGTAGACTTGGTGGCCCTGTAGGGGATGAGGTTTCTGAAGAAGGCTTGGGAAAACTGTGGGGAATGGGGTTTCTGGAGGAAGCTGGGGGTCTCTGCAGGAGGTTGGAGACTTTTCAGGGGGGCTGTGGGAGACTGAAGGGTGCTGCAGGGGCTGGGGGCACTGTTGGAAGTTGGGGGCACTATGGATGACTGGAGGCTCTACAGTAGGCTGGGGGCTGGCACTGTGGGAGGTTGGAATTCACTATGTGAGTTTGAGGGGCTCTATTGGAGGCTAAAGGGCTTTGCAGTCCATTGTGAAAGGTTGGGGGGCACTATGAGAGTTGGGAGGCTCTGTGGGAGCATAGGGGATCTGCAGCTTTCTGGAGGCCTGGTAGGAGGGAAGTTGCAGGGGCTGGGAGGCACTGTTGGAAGTTGGGGGCACTATGGATGACTGAAGGCTTTACAGTAGGCTGGGTGCTTGCACTGCGGGAGGTTGGAATTCACTATGTGAGTTTGAGTGGTTCTATGGGGTCTTAAGGGGCTTTGCAGTCCATTGTGAAAGGTTGGGGGGCACTATGGATGACTGGAGGTTCTATAGTAGGCTGGGAGCTGGCACTGCGGGAGCTTGGAATTCACTATGTGAGTTTGAGGGGTTCTATGGGGGCTTAAGGGGCTTTGCAGTCTATTGTGAAAGGTTGGGGGCAGGGGCGGACTGACAACTCATGAGGTCCCTGGGCAATAGGGGATCCTGGGGCCCCTGTGTCCTCACCTACACTCAAACCACACCCCAAAAAGCCTATGAAACGTACCAGGGACATCTCATGGGGCCCCCTACTGAGCCCGGGCCCTCGGGTAGTGCCCAAGTTCCCCAATGGTCAGTCGACCCCTGGTTGGGGGGCACTATGGATGACTGGAGGCTCTACAGTAGGCTGGGGGCTGGCACTGCGGGAGGTTGGAATTCACTATGTGAGTTTGAGGGGTTCTATGGGGGCTTAAAGGGCTTTGCAGTCCATTGTGTAAGGTTGGGGGGCACTATGGATGACCGGAGGCTCTACAGTAGGCTGGTGGCTGGCACTGAGGGAGGTTGGAACTCACTATGTGAGTTTGAGGGACTCTATGGGGACTACGGGACTTTGCAGTCCATTGGGAAAGGTTGGGGGGCACTATGGGAGTTGGGAGGCTCTGTGGGAGCATAGGGGATCTGCAGCTTTGGGAGGCCTGGTAGGAGGAAAGCACAGGCCCGGTAGTTGAGAACCACTGCTCCACCACATTGTGATTGGTTTGCGAATGACAGGTTTCCTTTATAGAGAACGAGCCAGGCGTTTTATAATTTTGAACCCCAGATGTCTGCTGATATTTGGATCAGTCCCATGTGTGCATCCCTCTAATTTTAATATCACACAATTACAATGACTTCCGTCTTCCTGAATTTGGTCATAAGCCCTGCACCCTGGATCTGAGATGCGCCCTGGATCTGAGATGTACCCTGGATCTGAGATGCGCCCTGGATCTGAGATGCGCCCTGGATCTGAGATGCACCCTGGATCTGAGATGCGCCCTGGATCTGAGAAGCATCCTGGATCTGAGAAGCACCTGCCCATCATCATTCTTTCCAAAACCTGAGAAATGAACCTTTAGTAACAAAGTTAAATTACAATCAGCAGGGCCCACAGAAGAGTCTTTCCTGGCTACGGAAGATAAAAGGAGGTCTTCTTGATTTGACTAAAGGACAGTCATGGGTGTAGAACCATATTTTCAAAAGAGATCTGCCTTTATCATTTTTGAAACCCAATCTGTTGCAATTTGTTTCCTCCTCCTTTTAGCAATTGTTTTTTGTATGGAATGGAAGTTTCGTTCCTGTTTAAATGGGGAAAACAGAAAGGTCCATAGATATCCAGATCTTGTTAAAGACTTGGAAGGTTTGTCCATCCTGAAAATCATTGCCAGTCTACAACCACGTTCAGCGTTCTGCTCAACAAACGCCCTGTGAATGGATTTCCAGTAGAGTGGGTTACAATTGGACAAATCCATTTGTAGAACGGAGAACAATTAGATGAATTCGTCTGATGCATCCAATACTCTGGACCATGCACAACCGCTACAAGACTCATATACAACACTGTGCATGGTTTAGCATACAAGGTCAACTTGCAGGTCCAATATGTCTCCATGAGTTTGTGACACTTGGCTTGAAGCTCCCTTGAAGGCACGAGATAAAGTTTGGACCTCCGTGTTTTGTCAGTTAATTGCTGTTTGCCACACCACGTCAGGCTTGTGCTACGTGTACTGGAACTCCATCAAATATTCCAATAAATACTCAACCAAGTCTTAATTCTGAACGTTCCACTCACCTATGACAACATCCCTTTCTGAAAAAAGTTAGGAGCAAGCCGTTGAGGTCTAATAGAAACCCAAGAGTCCTTTAGAGTCTGGAACCCCCGAACCAAGTCCTTTTCTTGGTAGAAATATAGTAAACATTAACCAATGGTGGTAACTATTTTTCAGCAGCACCACATTAAACAAAAACATTTATATTTTAGGAGATCATGGAGAACAAACACAAGGAAGAAGGTAAGGAAAACCTTAAAACAGCAAGGGAAAGGAAGCAGGTTGTGAGAATGTAGCCATGTTGACATCTGCAATTTTTAGAAAAGTCAGACAACACAGTGCTATATCACAAATGAAAATCTCATATATTTTTTTTATACAATTCAAATAAGTAACTGCATCTTCATTGTCTCATAGCTATGGTCTTTTCTTGGCATCACATACACAAGGACACTTGAACATCCTTTCTGCAAGCATCATTCATTTACATAATTAAATCTATATCTGATAAAACATTTACAATATACACGTATTGGGATATTTCGAAGCCGTTTGGCACATCGAGGTTCTTACTGGTCCCTGTGAAATCTTATATTAAAGTTCTTAAGAGCTGTTGTTGCCCCCAGGACACTGAGCCAAGACAAAGCTCTCAGTGCACTGCTGGCTACTGGTGGACATGGATCTTCCTGAGATCCTTTGAAAACGGTTCCTGAAGTAACCACTGTTGCTCCATGACCTTTGCCTGTTCCTCAGGTATTCCTTGTAGTTCTTGGTGAGGAGGGTGTACAAGAATGGGTTGATGCAGCTGTTACTGTAAGTTAGGCATGTGGTTATATAATTGATGTTCCTGTTGGCTTTGGGGGTTAGAGGAAGAGATTCGTAGTACTGGACAAGAAGCTGCCAAATCCAGAAAGGGAGAAAGCAGGCCCAGAAGACCAGGACAATCGTGAAAATTAGATACAGAACCTTCTGGTTAGGCAACCTCTTGGTCTGCTTGAAGGAGGCAGTTTGTGACACCCAGTATGTCCTAGCCAGTCTAATGTACAAGTAGCCTATGATTAGCCCAGGACCTACTATACTTGTACAGAAAAGCACTGTTAAATAGACCCTGTAGGACACCTTACTCCACATGGGCAGGCAAATGCTCTTGTTGTCTTTGTGCACCAGCTTAATCATGATTAACATGGGCAAAGTTAGGAGTAGTGATACCAGCCAGACAACTATAGCAATGCACTTTCGATAGCTCTTAGATCTCTTGACCGTGTCCAAGGGCTTCAGAACTGCAAAATAGCGTTCAGTGCTCATTATGGTGAGGGTGAAAATACTGGCGTGCATGGTCAGGAAGTCCAAGCTGAAAAGGATGCGGCAACCAACATCCCCAAAATACCATTCCTGGATGAAATAAGTTCCCACAATAAAAGGGATGGTGAGTAGGTAAAGGAGATCGGCCAAGGCCAAGTTGATGATGTAGATGTACATGGAAGCTGCCGTGCGCATGGATTGACACATAACCACCAAAGTGTACACATTTCCTGCAACTCCTACTATACACATGAGGGATAAGATTACCCCGATTGTGAATGTGGCTATCATGTCCTCCATTGCACCTGAAGATGGCGGGAGATCCAAAGTTGTGTTTAAGGGGGTAGTTGCATTGGTCTTCAGGGGCATTTCTGTAGTCATGGATAATCTTCCTTGAGGTTCTTCATGAAAAGACATTCTTTTGTATGAAGGTAGATGGTTGCTTCTGCTGGAGGTTAGCTGGAAAACTTTAAGGCACCTCAACTAATATTCCTCAGAGAACTTTCTGTAAGAAATAAAAAAAAATCAGTCAATTATTGCATGTTCAGATGCATATGGCTTGCTGTAGCAGTCTAAATGTCTTTGCCAATACTGTCATCTAGTAAACTCCAATGTGAACTAGTAGAGTAGAAATGAAAGTTTTTCTAGATCAGAGGTAGGCACCATATGGGTAGACATGGCATTTGTTAAACTTTGTTTCTAAAGAGCTTTTTGGAATCTTTGGTGGATCCCGATCACTTTCTCAAACACGTATACAGGGGTAGAACAGTGGTGTATTTAGGTTTTGTGCTGCCCTAGGCAACACACAAATCGGTGCCCCCCTCAGAGAGAGCCTGACATTGACCAACAACACCCTTGGCCCCACCCGAGTGAGCCTTTCGCTACCACTGCCCGCCATACACCAGCTCCCATCCCCCATGGCGAGAGAGAAAAAGACCCTCACCTTCACAGCTCCAGACATCCCCAGGAACGAGATTCGGGCTGTGCATACACTGTCATGTAACCCGCAACCTCTCTCGGAACCCACCAGGTTCTCATGCCATGTGTGTCCCTTCTTCCGTCGCTTCTTTTGAGGAGCAGTGCTGCCCCCCCCCCCCCCTGAAAAATGCTTCCTTAGGCAACTGCCTTGTCTTCCTTGTGATAAATACACCCCTGGGTAGAAATTCCTTTATCTAACATAAAAGGGGAGACACACTCTCTGCAATATGAACAGTTCAATCATTAATAATTCCAGAGATGTTTAGGTCTCTCAACTTTACTTACTACCACTTTTTATTTCACTATATAAACTTGGCAGGGCTTTTAATATACAAATCTGCTAAACCTGCTTCTCTCAGTAATTTATTGTTTATGCCTGCCCTCTTTGTAGAGCCAACAGGAGTCATATGGTATATTTCCCTCCATCTAGGACCTGCTGAGGAACACGAGTAGCCACCCACAGCTCCTATTTTGTGTACAGTATGTGGCTGACTGTTAGAGTATGGAAAGTTCCTGAGCTATATGTTTTTCTGAATTTCACATTTTGTACCATTTTGTACCATTTTGTACCATTTTGTACGTTGAGCTCAGGGATTCTCAACCAGGGTTCCACAGACTCCTAGGGTTCCTCAAGAGGTGGTTAGGGGTTCCTTGAGCTGTGGCAGGTTGACCTCCTATATGACGGTGCCTCCATAGTTCCAGGTCTAACGCCAAATGGCAGAACCATTAGTATGACACCAATGAACATTTAGCTGACTTTGGTGTTCTGACTGTTGTAAGGATTTGATTCTTTCGACTGGCCACCAATGTAAGGAACATTCTTTCCATTGATCCCAGATGAATTCATTTTTTGCAGGGGTTCCCCAAGACCTGAAAATTATTTCAAGGGTTCCTCTATGGTAAAAAAAGTTTGGGAAAGGCTGGTTTAGATGCAAACTGTGTATAAAATTTGCACAACATGTCTGATATCATCCATTTAGGTTAGAACCAGCCTAAAGCACGGTTGAAATGATTGGAAATTGTGTGTACAAGTTAAACTGTCTGCCGTGAAGGGTGAAAAAAAGAAACTGGATGTTTTTGAAGCATACAACTAATGCCCATCCTTAGAAAAACCACTTTGGCTGCTTCTGTCGGTCGGATTACAAACAGGCTTTTTGGGCTGATTCTGCTTATTGATTCGTTTGCCTGCCTGAGGACCCCACAGAGTACCCAGGATGGCAACCCCTGAGACACAGAGAGTGACCAAAGTGACCCTGCATGGAGAAAGGGTTTCTCCACCCATGAACTTGGAAAGCTACGTGTTCCTCTCCGCGCTGGGTGACCACAGTCTCAGATGTAAAGCTAATTTGATCTTTTTTCCTCTTACTGTGGATTTAATCGGTATGGTTTGTATCCCTTTTTGAAGCCTTTTCCTCTGTTTCTGAATCAATTTACTACACCAGTGGTCTTCAAACTGCAGCCCGGGGGCTAGATGCAGCCCTTTGCCTTCCTATATCTGGACCTTGGAGCACTATTCCTCCCACTGACACCAATGGTGGGGAACAATATCTCGTGCTAACACTAATGATGGCGCACCATTCCTCCCATGGACACCAACAATGGTAAACCATAACTGCTACTGACACCAATGATGGGGTAATATTCCTGCCACTGACACAAATGATGGGGCACTATTCCTCCCACTGACACCAATGATGGGGAACAATATCTTGTGGTAACACAAATGATGGGGCACCATTCCTCCCATGGACACAAACAATGGTAAACCATTACTGCCACTGACACCAATGATGGGGTAATATTCCTGCCACTGACACCAATGATGGGGCACTATTCCTCCCACTGACACCAATGATGGGGAAATATATCTCGTGCTAACACTAATGATGGGGCACTATTCCTCCCACTGACACCAATGATGGGGCACTATTCCTCCCACTGACACCAATGATGGGGAACAATATCTCGTACTAACACTAATGATGGGGCACTATTCCTCCCATGGACACCAACAATGGTAAACAATTACTGCCACTGACACCAATGATGGGGCACTATTCCTCCCACTGACACCAATGATGGGGAACTATATCTCGTACTAACACTAATGATGGGACACTATTCCTCCCATGGACACCAACAATGGTAAACCATTACTGCTACTGACACCAATGATGGGGCAATATTCCTGCCACTGACACCAATGATGGGGTAATATTCCTGCCACTGACACCAATAATGGGGAACAATATCTCGTGATAACACTAATGATGGGGCACTATTCCTCCCACTGGCACCAATGATGGGGAAATATATCTCGTGCTAACACTAATGATGGGGCACTATTCCTCCCACTGACACCAATGATGGGGCACTATTCCTCCCACTGACACCAATGATGGGGAACAATATCTCGTACTAACACTAATGATGGGGCACTATTCCTCCCATGGACACCAACAATGGTAAACCATTACTGCCACTGACACCAATGATGGGGCAATATTCCTGCCACTGACACCAATGATGGAGAACTATATCTCATACTAACACTAATGATGGGGCACTATTCCTCCCACTGACACCAATGATGGGGAACTATATCTTGTACTAACACTAATGATGGGGCACTATTCCTCACACAGATGTCAACAATGGTAAACCATTACTGCCAATGACAGCAATGATGGGGCACTATTCCTTCCCCTGATACCAATAATGGGGCACTGTTCCTCCCAGTGACACCAATGATGGAGCACTATTCCTTCCCCTGGTACCAACAATGGGGCACTATTCCTCCCAGTAACACAAATGATGGGGCACTATTCCTCCCAGTGACACCAATGATGGGGCACTATTCCTTCCCCTGATACCAATAATGGGGCACTGTTTCTCCCAGTGACACCAATGATGGAGCACTATTCCATCCCCTGGTACCAACAATGGGGCACTATTCCTCCCAGTAACACAAATGATGGGGCACTATTCCTTCCCCTGGTACCAACAATGGGGCACTATTCCTCCCACTGACACCAATGATGGGGAACTATTCCTTCCACTAATACCAGTGATGAGGCAGTGTTTTCTCCAATCGATGCCTGGTCATTTTCTCACACTGAAAGACTGCCCCCCCAAAGTCTGAAGGACAGTAAACTGGCCCCTTTTTGGAGACTCCTGTACTACACTATAAGGTCTCTCCCACCTCTAATCTTTTCTTTGAAAAAGAATCTCTGAGCTGTACCAGAGATCCCTGGCCAAGTCTTCAGAATCCTTTTGGTTGGCATTTGACCACCACACCCTAGACTCTGCTCTGATAGGGGGAAGGGGCGGACTGACCATTCGAGAACTCGGGCACTGCCCGAGGGCCCAGGGTCAGTAGGGGGCCCCATGAAATGCCCCTGGTACCTTTCATATGCTTTTTTGGGTGTATTTTGAGTTTGGGCAAGGACACAGGGGCCCCATGGTCCCCTATTGCCCGGGGCGCCATGAATTGTCAGTTCGCCCCTGATAGGGGGTCTTTGGTCTGTTCCATACACTGACTGCACTGCATCACCAACTTATCAGGGTACTTGCACATAGTGCAGATGTTTGAACATCAGTATTCCTGGCAGGAATTTCTTGCATTTATTTTGCGTCTATCTGCTCATACAAGCGTTAAATAAATTCTAGCTTCAAGAATGCAGTTCAATTGTATGCATCTATTTGCAAGTATCTGCACGTGTACATGCGTAAATGACTAACCGGCAACTCAGATTTGTATGCCTTTTATACACAACGCATTTCTGTGCACCTGTGTGTATAGGCACATTGAACAGAAAAATATGGATTTACGTCAGTAAAAATATATATGTATATAAACACGTTGCATTTTTGGCAGTGGTTTGCAGGAGAGCTAAAAACAACCTACAATTTACCTTTAGTGATTTTACACGTCTAAAAGAATAAATTCCTACTGCATCCTCTTAGCTTGCTACAAAATGACAATGTTGCATTCTGGTCACTTGGAGAAGAGGAGACTAAGGAAATGCTTCCTCCTGCCTGCAGTAGACTAATGACATCAACTCAGCCTGGGGGAAAGAAACCTGAGGAAATGCTTCCTTCTGCCTCATCTCAGCCTGGGGGAGAGGAGACTGAGTAAATGCTGCCTCCTGCCTGCAGCAGACTGATGCCATCATCTTAGCCTGTGGGAAGAAGCCTGAGGAAATGCTTCCTCCTGCCTGCAGCAGACAGCAGACAGCAGACTGCTGACATCCTATCTGCCTGGGTGAAAGAAGTCCATGGAAATGCTTCCTGCTGCCTCAACTCAGCCTGCAGGAGAGGAGACTGAGGACATGCTATCTACTGCCTGCAGAAGAACAATGACATTGTCTCAGCCTGGGGTAAAGAAGCCTAAGGAAATGCCTCCTCCTTCCTCATCTCAGCCTGGGGGAGAGGAGACTGAGTAAATACTTCTTTTTGCCTGCAACAGACTGATGACATCCTCACTTCCTGGGTGAAAAAAGATTGTGGAAATGCTTCCTCCTGCCTCATCTCAGCCTGGGGGGGAGAAGATTGAGAAGATGCTTCCTCCTGCCTGCAGCAGACTGATGACATCTCAGCCTGGGGGAAAGAAGCCTGAGGAAATGCTTCCTCCTGCTTCATCTCAACCTGGGGAGGGGGGGGGGGGAGACTGAGGAAATGCTTCCCCTCCTGCCTGCAGCAGACAGGTGACATTATCACAGCCTAGGAAACATATACAGGGACAATATTATTGGTCAGAAAATTCTATCTTTTCTCATTAAAAAGCCATCCTTGTGCTCCATTCCACGATGAGATGATGCTAGCAGTGATCCCCCAGTGATCAGAATGAAACATTGTAACTTAGTAGAAGGCAAGAGGGAGCATTTCCTCAGTCTCCCCTCCCCCAGTGATCAGACTGTACATTGTAACTTAGTAGTAGGCAGGAGGAAGCATTTCCTCAGTCTCCCCTCCCCAGCGATCAGACTGTACATTGTAACGTAGTAGTAGGCAGGAGGAAGCATTTCCCCAGTCTCTCCTTCCCGAGTGATCAGACTGTACATTGTAACTTTGTAGAAGGAGGAGGAAGCATTTCCTCAGTCTCCCCTCCCCTAGTGATCAGACTCTACATTGTAACTTTGTAGAAGGAGGAGCAAGCATTTCCTCAGTCTCCCCTCCCCCAGTGATCAGACTGTATATTGTAACGTTGTAGAAGAAGAAGGAGGCATTTCCTCAGTCTCCCCTCCTCCAGTGATCAGACTCTACATTGTAACTTAGTAGTAGGCAGGAGGAAGCATTTCCCCAGTCTCCCCTCCCCCAGTGATCAGACTACATTGTAACTTTGTAGCAAATCACAAAGTGAGAGACTGCAGCAGGGTCTGATCTGTGTCAGACATTTGTGAATACAACCAAGAACAGCACAGGCACCAGGACCACATCATTAGATCACCCCCGAACCAGCATCTTAGTCCAGGAAATGGATGAACCTGAACAAAGAAGGTCCTGTTAATTGGGAAAGAAGACAAAGGCAGTGTGGGGGGGAGTGCTGTGATCTCTCGGAGGGGAGTGCTGTGATCTCTGGGAGGGGAGTGCTGTGATCTCTCGGAGGGGAGTGCTGTGATCTCCGGGAGGGGAGTGCTGTGATCTCTCAGAGGGGAATGCTGTGATCTCTCGGAGGGGAGTGCTGTGATCTCTCGGAGGGGAGTGCTGTGATCTCTCGGAGGGGAGTCCTGTGATCTCGGAGAGGGGAGTGCTGTGATCTCCGGGAGGGGAGTATTGAGATCTCTGGGAGGGGAGTGCTGTGATCTCTGGGAGGGGAGTGCTGTGATCTCTCAGAGGGGAGTGCTGTGATCTCTGGGAGGGGAGTGCTGTGATCTCTCGGAGGGGAGTGCTGTGATCTCCGGGAGGGGAGTGCTGTGATCTCCGGGAGGGGAGTGCTGTGATCTCTCGGAGGGGAGTGCTGTGATCTCCGAGAGGGGAGTGCTGTGATCTCCGGGAGGGGAGTATTGAGATCTCTCGGAGGGGAGTGCTGTGATCTCTCGGAGGGGAGTGATGTGATCTCTCGGAGGGGAGTGCTGTGATCTCTGGGAGGGGAGTGCTGTGATCTCTCAGGGGGGAGTGCTGTGATCTGTCGGAGGGGAGTGCTGTGATCTCTCGGAGGGGAGTGCTGTGATCTCTCGGAGGGGAGTGCTGTGATCTCCGGGAGGGGAGTGCTGTGATCTCTCGGAGGGGAGTGCTGTGATCTCCGGGAGGGGAGTATTGAGATCTCTTGGAAGGGAATGCTGTGATCTCTTGGAGGGGAGTGCTGTGATCTCTGGGAGGGGAGTGCTGTGATCTCTCAGGGGGGAGTGCTGTGATCTCCGGGAGGGGAGTGCTGTGATCTCCGGGAGGGGAGTGCTGGGATCTCTCGGAGGGGAATGCTGTGATCTCTCGAAGGGGAGTGCTGTGATCTCCCGGAGGGGAGTGCTGTGATCTCTCAGAGGGGAGTGCTGTGATCTCTGGGAGGGGAGTGCTGTGATCTCTGGGAGGGGAGTGCTGTGATCTCTCGGAGGGGAGTGCTGTGATCTCTCGGAGGGGAGTCCTGTGATCTCGGAGAGGGGAGTGCTGTGATCTCTGGGAGGGGAGTGTTGTGATCTCTCAGAGGGGAGTGCTGTGATCTCTCGGAGGGGAGTGCTGTGATCTCCGGGAGGGGAGTGCTGTGATCTTCGGGAGGGGGGTGCTGTGATCTCTCGGAGGGGAGTGCTGTGATCTCTGGGAGGGGAGTGCTGTGATCTCTCGGAGGGGAGTGCTGTGATCTCTCGGAGGGGAGTGCTGTGATCTCTCGGACGGGAGTGCTGTGATCTCCGGGAGGGGAGTGCTGTGATCTTCGGGAGGGGGGTGCTGTGATCTCTCGGAGGGGAGTGCTGTGATCTCTGGGAGGGGAGTGCTGTGATCTCTCGGAGGGGAGTGCTGTGATCTCTCAGAGGGGAGTGCTGTGATCTCTGGGAGGGGTAATAAATACCTGGGGGCGTTGCGCTGACACACACAATACTGAGCATGCATTTCACATAAAAAAGTCCACCTAAAGCATTGAGAAAGCTAAGAGTTAAATGAGATCGTCTTCTGAATGACAACCAGCCATGATCTGCATTGGTGACTATGAGAGGAGCCTGGGGGACCTGCACCAGGGTGGGCTCACACAAGAGGCCTCCACCCTGTGGGCCCCCCCCCCCCCCGCAGAATGCTGCACCTCCACTAAGAGCACAGCGATGCCCATCGACTTCCACACCGACGTGATGATTTCCAATAAAAAATGAGACTCAGAATATTGCTGCGTGTTCTTATCAGCATTTTTCCAGCTCCCTGCAATGCCACGACGGGCAGCATTCCTAAACCACAGAGTTTTTTCTTTCAATCCCAGCATGCCAATTAGATAAAGATTGCAATGAAAGTTGCGAAAACTGACCAGCCCACCGACCCCAACCGACATCCGGAAATATCATACGATATATTGGATACTTTGGGGGTTTTTTAGCATCACTTGCAACTGTTGCACACTACATGCGTTTCAGTTGCTTTTCTTCTGCATCCAAAACACACAGAAAGTATGTTATATGGTGGTCAATGTCATAATTCTCATCAGTGCTTGCAGTTCCAGTGTGTTCCGGTTACAGAGAAAAAAACAGAACAGGATGCATTTTTCCTGCACTGAGCTGGACTGGAACGCAGCAAAATGCATCAAAAAGCATCAAAAACGCACCGGAATGAACCAAAAACACTCCAGAATGTGCCAAAAACACGGCAAAAATGCGCATGCAGAAACGCATCCGGAACGCATCTGGACTACATTCTATGGTGTAAACCGACTCTTAAGCTGAGGCACTCAGCTTGGTTTCTCTGCAGACCTGCACCAGATTTTGCACCCTGCAGTTTTAGTAACTCCCCCCCCCATGTTACTCTTTGTATCTCTCTATTGCCTGCCTGATCAATGTTTATAAACAATGTTACTTTGTATCTCTTTGTCGCCTGCCTGATCGATGTTTATAAACAATGTTACTTTGTATCTCTCTATCGCCTGTCTGATCAATGTTTATAAACAATGTTACTTTGTATCTCTCTGTCGCCTGTCTGATCAATATTTATAAACAATGTTACTTTGTATCTCTTTGTCGCCTGCCTGATCGATGTTTATAAACAATGTTACTTTGTATCTCTTTGTCGCCTGCCTGATCGATGTTTATAAACAATGTTACTTTGTATCTCTCTATCGCCTGTCTGATCAATGTTTATAAACAATGTTACTTTGTATCTCTCTATCGCCTGTCTGATCAATATTTATAAACAATGTTACTTTGTATCTCTCTGTCACCTGTGTGATCAATGTTTATAAACAATGTTACTTTGTATCTCTCTATCGCCTGTCTGATCAATATTTATAAACAATGTTACTTTGTATCTCTTTGTCACCTGTGTGATCAATGTTTATAAACAATGTTACTTTGTATCTCTCTGTCGCCTGTCTGATCAATGTTTATAAACAATGTTACTTTGTATCTCTCTATCGCCTGTCTGATCAATGTTTATAAACAATGTTACTTTGTATCTCTCTATTGTCTGCCTGAACAATGTTTATAAACAATGTTACGTTGTATCTCTCTATCTCCCGTCTGATCGATGTTTATAAACAATGTTACTTTGTATCTCTCTATCGCCTGCCTGAACAATGTTTATAAGCAATGTTACTTTGTATCTCTCTATTGTCTGTCTGAACAATGTTTATAAGCAATGTTACTTTGTATCTCTCTATTGTCTGTCTGAACAATGTTTATAAGCAATGTTACTTTGTATCTCTCTATTGTCTGTCTGAACAATGTTTATAAGCAATGTTACTTTGTATCTCTCTATTGTCTGTCTGAACAATGTTTATAAGCAATGTTACTTTGTATCTCTCTATCACCTGCCTGAACAATTTTCATAAGCAATAGTGGAGATTTACTAAGGACCAGTTCACACGACATGCGCTTCAGTTGCTTTTTTTCTGCATCCAAAACGCACAGAAAGTAGGTTACATGGTGGTCAATGTCATAGTTCACATCAGTGCTTGCAGTTCCAGTGCGTTCCGGTTGCAGAAAAAAAAAGAACAGGCTGCATTTTTCCTGCACAGAACTGTACTGGAATGCAGTAAAATGCATCAAAAATGCACTGGCATTCACCAACAATGCACTGGAAAGCACATGTCCTATTTAAATTGGAGAAAAAGAAAGTGGAAAAAATGAAAGCATGAAAAAATGCACCGGAATGCATCAAAAACAGTCCAGAATATGCCAAAAATGTGGCAAAAATGCGCATGCAGAAATGCATCTGGATTACATTTTATGGTGTGAACCGACCCTTAAGCTGAAGCACTCAGGTTCTGGCACAGCTGTGCATGGCAGCCAATCAGCTTCTAACTTCAGCTTGTTCAGTTAAGCTTTGACAATAAAATCTGGAAGCTGATTGGTTTCTCTGCAGAGCTGCACCAGATTTTGCACCCTGCAGTTTTAGCACCCCCCCCCCCCATGTTACTCTTTTCATCTCTCTATTGCCTGCCTGATCAATATTTATAAACAATGTTACTTTGTATCTATCGCCTATCTGATCAATATTTATAAACAATGTTACTTTGTATCTATCGCCTATCTGATCAATATTTATAAACAATGTTACTTTGTATCTATCGCCTATCTGATCAATATTTATAAGCAATGTTACTTTGTATCTTTTTTTGTCTGCTTGAACAATGTTTATAAACAATGTTACTTTGTATCTCTCTATCGCCTGTCTGATCAATATTTATAAACAATGTTACTTTGTATTTCTCTATCCCCTGTTTGATCGATGTTTATAAACAATGTTACTCTGTATCTCTCTATCGCCTGTCTGATCAATGTTTATAAACAATGTTACTCTGTATCTCTCTATCGCCTGTCTGATCAATGTTTATAAACAATGTTACTCTGTATCTCTCTATCGCCTGTCTGATCAATGTTTATAAACAATGTTACTTTGTATCTCTCTATCGCCTCTCTGATCAATGTTTATAAACAATGTTACTTTGTATCTCTCTATTGCCTGTCTAAACAATTTTCATAAACAATAGGAGAGATTTACTAAAACTGGAGCACTCAGAATCTGGTGCAGCTGTGCATGGCAACCAATCAGCTTCTAACTTCAACTTGTTCAAATAAGCTTTGAAAATAAAACCTGGAATCTGATTGGTTTCTTTGCAGACCTGCACCAGATTCTGCACCCTGCAGTTTTAGTAAATCAGCCCCCTTGTGTCTGTCATTTCAGACCGCTTACATGTGTATGCACCGTGTGCCTCCCCCCTACCCCATTTAGGACAGAGACTACATCTGGTGCAGACGCTTTGCGACGAATGCGAAGCGCTGCAGTGGTGAATGGGAATCGCTACAGATGCGCCGTGTGCATGTAGCTACAGCGAGAATGCAGCAAGGTGTTCCATGAGTGCCAGGGTCAGGGTGACTGCAGATGAACCCTCTGTGTGCAGACAGTGGCAGTGTTTATATAGTCAACGTCAGCGAATCACAGCTGGCAAAGATTAGGGTACACCCCTACTGACCCCCCCAACTCCTCCAAATGAATTCAAATGAGACCTAAAGCGATGACCTCTGAAGAGCCCCAGAGACGGCGCAAGAGCCCCGCATGAGGCGTAATAATGAGGATGAATGAATGGCCACAGGGACCCATTATTGCTGTGCAGATGATTGGAGCAGGGGGGGGAGTTAACCCTTGTCAATGTATAGGGACCCAATGGTGGGGAGGGCTCATGCAGCAGTAGTCATTGCAGGTGGTCTGTTTGATACACTATGCCCATCTGTAGCATCTCTGCTTACCTGGCTGCTGAGGGGTCCCAGAATGGGAGAAACAACTTGTCCAGTCTGCCCTCTGTCTTCTAGGCTGCTGCATGCTGACAGTTGGTGTCATTGTGAATTCTCTGCGCCTGTCTGATCCCTGGGGATGGCTGTGTGATACCTGGGGATGGCTGTCTGATCCCTGGGGATGGCTGTGTGATACCTGGGGATGTCAATGCAGCATCTGGAGAGGC